>NC_065514.1:7188408-7277189 GCF_006386435.1 Epinephelus moara | reverse complement strand
TCCCACATTTGGGGAATTCGCAGAGGTCAGCTCAATCGGAGTGCAATGACCGAGCCTCGCCCTGGGTGAACCACCTTCTTGATCATGGTATCTCCCCTGCCAGGTAAGTATAGTATATATATATATATAGGGTTAGCGCCACCCTCTCGTCCAAATATGGTCACTTATAGCTCCAAAAATCAAAGATGGTGACCGTCAAAATGCCAGAATCTATGCTTTTAAATAAGAGTCCACAAACCACTGAGTGATGTCATGACGGCTACCTCCATTATCTTTATACAGACTATGAAATGACTACGGCTGCTTCACAGATACTACAGCATGTGCTGATTCTGTTACTGCTTCTAATCCTAATTTATATGCTAAGTATACATATATGTACCGTGCATGAAGCAAGAACAGTTGAGGTGGGTACATACACAAAGATGCCAGTTTATTAGGTACACATAGCTAAAACTAAAGCATTCTAATGAAACAGTCCTGCAGTTAATCTCCCTTTATGACGGTTATAAAAATATATATTTTGTTTCAATAAAGACTTTGTTTAGGCAGAGCATGAGCCTTTTCTTGGAGTCAAAAGAAACGTCTGTCTTTGTTCCTATAGAGGCTAGGTGCAGCAGAATACATTCCTGGAGCACATCTGAAAGCACTAGCAGTCTGCCTGTATATTATCATCAGCTTAATAAGTCAGTGAGTGAATGAGAAACAATCTCCTCCGGAAGCGCAGATTAGTTTGCTGCATCATATACTGCAGAAAAGCCTGAATAGACTAAATGGAGAAGTCACTTTTGTTCTGAAGCGTGAAATTATGTTAGAGCCTACTCCATTACACACACATATAAGGATATACAGGGAAGACATTATATGGCGAGCATGCACACACTTATGGATATGCATGCGATATATATGCATGTTGGATTTGACATATGCACCCACACATTTGGTTCTCTGCTCTCTTGCACACATCGAAACATTTATTTCCTTCCTCACTTTTTCATTTGTGTTTTTCTTCATTTCTTTCTATCCATTGACATACACACATTGCCTCTCTTTGTCAAACTCCCCACACACACCTCACACGCATCACATGTTTGTTACACTCCTTTTACATAAGCAGGCTCTCAGATATGCGTAAAGGGATGCTTACTAATTTGCTTAATTGTCTATTACAGAGCTGTAAAGTAGCAATAGAAATGTACAGTGAAGCTTAGGTTGTGCATACCATTTTGTATGGAAACCATGGAAACATCTCTGCATGAATGATGCAGTATTATATGTGAAACCTGCCAATGGCTGAGGTCGAACTTAAACTTTTATAATGCTGATATGTGACAATCTATTTTTGATGAGCTCCCCTGACATGTGACACAGAATATAGAAGTAGTTTCAGGAGACGAGGTTATTGAAAGTCACACTTTCACTGTTTCAGACACAAACCTGGCTTTCTCTTTATTTTCCATAATACTGGTTGAATTTAACGCCTCAACGAGTTATTTGTTTACCACATGGTTTTACTCAAGTTAGTGTGTTGCCCTTGCAGTTATGTATGTATTGTTTTAGCGATTAGAATCCTTCACCAAAAGCACTTTTTTAGACGGCAGCACATTTAAACAGTTGCCTAAAGAAGACAACGCTGAAGGTGTAGCAAAGAAATTAAGACAAAAATTTAACATTTAGGCAATTCATTCTTCATTTGCTTGCCTGGTTATTCAAACATTGTGTATTTTATTGTTGTGTTTTTCATCTATAAAGCACTTTGTAACATTGGTTTTAATGACTCCTACACAAATAAACTTTAGTTGTATCTTTTATTTTTTTCCTTTGGGCACTTTTTCGCATTTTTGAGGGGGTAAAATAACTCAAAAACTCATGAAACTTGGCACACTCAGCAGAATTGGTGAAACAATTTCATATTTTATGGCTCAGTAGTGCCACTACAAAATTTGGACAAAGCAGCCCCCAAAGCTGGTTTCACCTATATGTATGAAACTTGGTAAGCACAAGTAACATCCCAAGATGTACAAAAAAGTCTCTTGGAGCCATACCCTAAACCCAGCAAGAAGTCAGCCATTTTGATTTTACTGTACAACTTTGACGCATTTTTGGCTATTTCCAAGGGGTAATACTTTAATGAACTCCTCCTACAGATTCAATACAGTCGACTTCAAATTTTGTTTGTACCATCTAAAGACCATTGACAAAGCCCACTACTGACAACAGAAAATGACATGTTTTATTCTTTCATTTCCTTTTGCTAACAAGTTGACCAAATCAACCTCAAATTTGCAGACAGAATTCTTTAGACCTTGACCAGTATGGCAGTGTGAGTGTGAGTATTGCGAGAGTCGGGACGTTGAGGCGAGACTGAACATGGCGCCCTACTGCTGAGATACACACCAACAATAAGACGAACTAAAAGGAACAAAACTACACTTCTGGCCAGATCCCAACCACAGCACACCTTCTACAGCCAGTCAGAAGTAAAATGACCTTACAGTGGTTGATTAAACGGGCCTTGAGGTACTCATCAACCACTATTACTAGGGATGCACCAATCCGATATCTGGATCAAATATCGGCCTTGATATCATCAAAATAGATGGATCGGGTATCGGAAAATGCAACCTATACCTGAGGCGATCCTTTCCCTTTAAATCTATTGCGACGCAAGCTACGTCATACGTCATGTGGCAAAGGAGAGAATCTGCTGTGTGGAGGTATTTCACACTATTTCAACTGCTGTTGCACAATTGTTTAGTTTTATAAAAAATAAATAGTTCATCATTGCATTAATCGGTTTCATCTTGTTTCATTTTATCTTAGGAAAGAACTCATTTTATCTTAGGAAAGAACTGTGTAGTCATCAATGCCCGATGCCTCTAGTCTTTTCTGTTCTACATGTAAAGGTGTATAGCTTTTTAGCCACAGCATCAGGATCGGGATCGAAACTGAAAAAGCTGGATCAGTGCATCTCTAACTATTACCACCAGCAAAACAACATGGACCAGGACCCGAACTCAGACACCTCCCTCAAATGGAAAAAAAAAGAACTCTTCAACGGACATGGACGACCTCAGGACCATCGAAATGAAGGTAAGTCTACTGGCCAGCATGAACCAAAAGCTTGATCTCCTAGTTTCAGACACTGGGGGGATCCAATCGGGTAGGGCTGTAGCTGGATCCCTTTGATAACTGGTCACGTCAAATATATATATTTTCATTTCTCATATACTGGGAGTGGTGATCACGGTTGAATATGGTCAAAAACTGCCTCAGACAGAAGTGAAGTTACAATACTCTCTGAGATCAGTCGACGTGTCTGTGTATGCATTCCACTTGACAACCCAGAATGATGAAGATAATGTTTGTAGCACTGAAGAGTTTCTACTTCTGTGCTTTGACAACAAGCTTTTGTCGAGTTTTGGTCTGTGGTTTGGGATGTTTTAAAACTGAAAGGATGTGCCAGGGCTGGCTGAAGAAGGTCAGCAGGAGGGGACAGTTTTACCTCTCAAAACATTTGACATTTGAATCTTTTTTTTGCGGGCACACACACACACACACGCTACCGATGCGCATGTTTTCATGGATATCTGACCATTCCTCAGTTGCTTGACGTCAGTGGAGCAAACTGCTCAACCTCACTGCTGGACACAGAGCCAGGGGGAATACTTTCTGGTCAACGTCCCTATTTTTCTCTCTCCCTCTCTCACACACACACACACACACAAGATCGTAAAAGGGCCGAGACAGCCCAGAAATTTCTATTTCACTGGACACTAATCAAGAGGGAACAGGCCTTTACCTTCTTGGCACATGCACAAAACACACAGTGACAGCCACGCAGACACACATATACACACAAAAATGCAGCTGCGAGTCTTGGCATAAACAAAGATGCGCATGCACACCCACAAAGGCAGAGTGACAAATTAATATGAAGCATACAAAAAGGCACCGGCAGCAACACCTACATGGACAACCCACAAACACACACACACACACACACACACACGAAGTGCAGACATTCTGTTTCGCTGCATATCAACTGTGGGAAAGCGGAGCGAACAGAGGAGACAAGATAATAATACAGTCAGTCAGTTTATTCCACTACCTCTAGATGGGTAATTAGAGTGAGAAAGGGAGAGATATACAGGACAAAAAGCAACGCAGAGATGGAGAGGGAAAACACAATGAGCCCTGACTCACTCCAATTTACACATAATCCTTTTTTTTTTAATCAAGAGTTTGACGAAAATGCACTATTTGAATCACAGATATCATTCACAGACCTGAGGACCATTTTCAACCTGATAATGCCATGATCAGCCATCTATGAAAATCTGGAAAGGGTGCAGAGATATGTCAGGAAGAAAAGGACAGAGGAGAGCAACATCGTGGTGCACCATAGAGACAAGAGGGATGATGCAGAGGGAGAGTAAGAAATGGTTAAGGGATGGGTCAAGTGTGATTGGACAGACGGAGGGAGGAGGAAGGTGTGGGATTAGCAAAAGGAAGCAGAGAACAAGAAGGTTTAGGACAGCAGCAGCACGCCCATCTCACACTGCCAATTACCAGACATGCTTCCTCGGTTTTGTTTCATGCAGAGCATTTGAGTGGAACGGAGCTGGAGCATTGCAAATTTAATTGGAGCAAGGAGCAGCATTTTAGAAGACTAAAAGTGATGCTCCAGCTGCTCAAGTCCAGCCGTTAAAGTTTGCTCCAATTGGCTTTAATGCCACCGAAAAACAAAAGCATGAGCCTCGTGTTTTTGACACGGATGTGTGCCTTTCCCAGAATGCTCCAGTTTGACTAAGTCTTAACTCCGGTCTTGTGTGGCGATCAAATCTGCATAGGTTACACCATTTTTTACCATTAACCCAAATGTAGTTGCTGTGTCTTGTCCTCTTTTGTTTTGAACACTCGTTTCTGCATGGTCATGTTTTGAAAATAAAAGGCTTCATAACTTTCCAGCAGCACGGCACCTATTTTACTTTTTCTCATCACCGCATGCACAATTTCATTTTTTGCTAAATCCTCCCAAAGATCCTGAATCCTGCTTTCTACCTGCACTATTTCCTGTGTTAGGCTCCCGTTCCTTAAACTAAGCTCCTCTGTCTCTAGCTGTGCTTTATCTAACTTAGTCTCCCTCCACTTCAGCTCCTTCCCGGGGAGACTTTCACTGCGCCTAGCCAACTTGATCTACGGGACCCTGTTATGAACTCCAGCTTCTTACTGCTTTGCATTTTCAGCTTTTTCTTCTTCCTTTAACCTGTCTGCGTTTAGGCATGAACTCTCTCTGTACCCTGTTTTAATGCTATATCACCAATCAGAACCACAGCAATGTCACCCACAACCATCAGCCACTTAAAAGTGTATTTGCTTTTGTTGAACTGGCAAAACTTACACTCACTGAAAAAATATCCAAAATGCCTTGATGCTGCTGGTGGTGTAATGGTGTCAGGGAGATTTTCTTAGTGCCAACTGAGCATGGTTTAAACACCACAGCCTACCTGAGTATTGTTGCTGACCGTGTCCATCCCTTTATGACCACAGTGTACCCATCTTCTGATGGCTACTTCCAGCAGGATAACGCACCATGTCACAAAGCTCACATCATCTCAAACTGGTTTCTTCAACATGACAATGAGTTCACTGTACTCCAATGGCCTCCACAGTCACCAGATCTCAGTCCAATAGAGCACCTTTGGGATGTGGTGGAACGGGAGATTCTCATCATGGATGTGCAGCCGACAAATCTGCAGCAACTGTGTGATGTCATCATGTCAATATGGACCAAAATCTCTGAGGAATGTTTCCAGCACCTTGTTGAATCTATGACACCAAGAATTAAGGCAGTTCTGAAGGCAAAAGATCGAACCTGGTCCTAGCAAGGTGTACCTAATAAAGTGGCTGGTGAGTGCATATACACAGATGTCCCTCTTATCTTAAAATCTGCTGAGATGTACCTCTGAGGGAATTCTTCAATCTACCTCAATAGCCCAGAATGCAATGCAGCCATAAGGAATCACTGACTGATTAGAATTCAGTAGTCTGTGTTTATCTTCACTGTCGATGGACATTGCAGCCAAACAATACACAGGAACATACGTGATATCCAGTGAGGACCGCAGGAGCACCCTAGATTGTGATGTCGCAGTGTGAGACTTTCACTTGAAGCTTACATATACCAAAGTACAGAGAGAAAGATGGCAAGAAGAGGGGAAAAGTAATGGGTGATATGGGATGGACTAGGGGGCGGTATAAGAGGATTAGTGGAGGAGAAAGAAAAGAAATGGAATGAGATAGAAACCAAGGGATCGGGCCAGAATTTTAAGATATGAGGAGGGAAAAAGTAGTAGCAGTCAGGGGAAAAACTGATACATGGGTGAGAGTGATGGATGAACAGAGTTGTGGAGAGAGAAATTGAATTTTTTTTAAAAAGAATACTGGACTTGAGTTTAGAGAAAAGACTATCTTGGCTGGGCTTCAGTGCCTTTGAAACTCTACTTTGGATCAACTTTAATGTGTGTACAGGTGCTTCTTTATATTGTATCTACAGAAAACATGAATTATAATGTGAATGTATATATAATATAATGTACCTAATATTGAGAACAAAAATATTTTTCTGAGGCCTTTTAATGCTGCCAAGGATCTTTTGCCACACCATCTCTCGTTGACACAGCAACATTGAGAGAGACGGAAAGGGAAAACAATCTGTCTTGCCAGATTACTCCTGATACCCAACGGATACAAAGAGGCCAAAGCACACAATGACTTTTTTTTTTTTTTTTTTTTTTTTAATATGTTTGAGTTTCCCTCATGGCTACCCATTGACTTCTTAAAGCGGGCCCATTTTCCCATTTGTTATGGTTGTCTGCTACAATAAAGTGATGGGAGTTGCTGTTGTCCTGCAAAATAGAGCAAAAAAACAGAGAGGGTAGAAACTGGGGGATGTAGAGCAGAACAAAAGAGGAGAAACAGAGAGATGCAGTAACAATGATGCTTTGGATGAATATTCAGATGTTTTGCACAACACCTAAGATACAGAGGACGGTGAAGGCACATGAGAGTGGGAATTCACCAAGGGAAATCAGTAGGGTCCCACTGCGGAGCTCAGTGCTTGGGCTCACCTCAAGCACTGGGGCCGATCTCCATTTCCAGGACCCATAAATAACATTTCCATGCCACTGTATTATATTGTGCAGTGCTGTATTGCACTTATCATTTATAAATACAGTAGCCTAATGACCATATATCTAATACACTGTAACACATCGATACCACTGTATAAGTGGGTCTAACGCTTATCCTGTTAGGGGTCATGGGGGGCTGGAGCCTATCCCAGCTGACATTGGGTGAGAGGCAGGGTTCACCCTGGACAGGTCACCAGACTATCACAGGGCTGACACATAGAGACGGACAACCACTCACACTCACATTCACACCTACGGACAATTTAGAGTCACCAGTTAACCTGCATGTCTTTGGACTGTGGGAGGAAGCCGGAGTAGATCTGAATTTTTGAATGCAGGATACAAGGATTTTATGAATATCAGATTTGTTCATTCTTGGAGAAATTTGGATTTTTGAATACTATTGACGAATCTGGTTCTTTGAGTGAAATGTTCCTGCCAAAATGGCTCCGGAGATCCAATTGAAAATCAGTCCACTGCAGCTAGAACCTTCTCAAGTTTATCAATTTTCCTATTTATTAAAAAAAATTGTGTTTTTTATCTTATTTATCAAGTTGTTACTGAGCACAAAACTGGACAACCAAGTTGCACTGCGGCTCAAGTTACGCTTGGCATTAAAATTCTCATCCAGTCTTCCTGACAAACAGTTCAGTTTATGCTTTATTGATTCCTGCAGGAAAGTCCTACTTTCTCTTTAGGAGTCAAAGGTCCGCTGCAGTACTATTCCTCTGAAGCGGCAGAAAGTCCTGGTCTTGCTCAAGGACACTTGGAAGTGCTGCAAACTTGGGCAAAACCCTAAAATACAATTATTTTTTACCCTGCACATCGATGTTTTGACAGACCTCTCTTTCCATTGGATTAAAGTGGCACGATCAGCACCAAAAACTAGAGACATGGTTCCACCTGGCTTTCATCAAGATTTACTTTCATGGTTATTTGAGATTGAAGCTATAACCTGTATTTGTCAATCCTCCAGGTCTTACCTTCCGAACCTGCATTCGAGTTTAAGACTTCAAAACACTCATTTCACAACATTTCAGCAGAGTGGGCTGCTTCCCCTCCTGACAGCAATAAGACCCCAGAGACCGGCTGAGGTTGACAAACTGTTGAATTCAATTCTAAGGCCGTGTAAATCCTCTATGCAGGTGTTTTCTATTTATCATGATTGGCCGAGTAGTGGGACAAGCATGGCGAGTAATTAAAATGGAAGCTGAGTAGCTCTGGCTGTGCCCTTACATGTGGGGGGCAAATACTTCCTGGTTTAAACAGGAAGTCCCTGAGGAGATGGAGCTCGACGTGTTCACCCTCCTCCATAGCGATCTGTCTGCGAGGAGACAAGACAATTCCATTACCCAGCGATGTAGCACGGGCCCCCTGAGTGAGTGAGTGAGTGAGTGAGTGAGTGAGTGTGGTGTGTGTGTGGGGATACACACAAAAACAAGCTGCCCACGGAAAGGAAATAGATACCAATTGGTGTGTCTGTGTGTGTGTGTGTGGAAATAAGTTGCCTGAGGGTAAGAGATGCACATCAATCTAACAAGAGAACTCACTCCTTCTTCAGCTTATCCTCAGTAAGGCTGAAGGCGGCCAATCAGTGTGTGTGTGTGTACGTGCATGTGTTTGTGGTGTTTCATAGGCTAGGTTTGGGGTAAACACTTAATTTAACCAACTGGGAAGGAAAGGGTTGTCTAACTGCAAACTTAGTGTGCCCACTTTAATTTTGCTTAATATTTTTTCCTTGGATTAGGTAGATATTAGATAAGGGTAAAGGACTAGTTCTAATTAAATATAGGGCAAGGCTCCAGAAAGTGAACATTCGTCACTGCAATGGTACCAATGGCAAATACAAGAACTTTGCTGAGATAAAATACTCTAAAACTGGCGCTATCTGCTCAAGGATAACGTTAACAAAATTACAAGTCAAACCAAACTTTTGATTATTGCTTTTGGTACTTGACAGTTTTTACAGTTTTAATGCTGTTAAAACTCCAATCACCCAAAACACCCCGAGATACTGAAGGGACTGATACCATGAGTACTAGACTCACAGCCTCTCTTATTTGCTAGTATGAAAGAGCAAGACAGAAACTGAAAGACTGAAGAAGGTTTAAGGAAAGACAAAGAGTAGATCTTGTTGCATTCGTGACCTTCTGTGAGCTTTCCCCTTTCCTATGGGTTTCTAGAACTAACCACATGCGTACAAACACACCTTAACAAAAGCCAAATGGACTTGGCCTCGTAATCCAACCCACGGCCACAACACTGGCGGCTAAGACTTCTGTTATCGTCTGTAGCGCTAAGAAGAAAAAAGTCCACACCGCACCAGAGTTTACATAATGGCACCGCTGTGATCTGAGAGCGGCTCAGACTGGATTTGTTTACGAGAATGAGACAATGCCAAACCTAGAGGAAGAACCCCGTCTTTTCTTGTGTGATGATTTATGGTATAAATTCATTACTAAGCAGACGCCATTCTTGCTCACAATATAAATGTTTTTCTTCATTACATATGCTGACAATCTTGTCATTACCATGATGGGAGTACTTCGTCTGGAGTGCCCTTTTTGTCCTGTGAATTATCCATCAAGATTTTTTTGGGGAAAAAAGAGTATTTGTTCTTGTCTAGTGTCAGCTGGCAGGCTGAGTGACTGGCTAATGGGCTCTTAAGATGGGGAGTGATCAGGGACAGAGCTTTTAGATATGCATGGCCTGATTTGTTTGGGTTGCCATTGTGATCACAGCTCAAGTCCATCTATCTATATTAGTCCACCTACCTACCTATCCACCTACCTCCCTTGCTACCTAGCAACCTATTTATCTACCTATCTGCCTATCTATCTATGTACCTATCTCCCTGTATCCACCTGCCTACCTACCTACCTACCTATTTATCTACCTATCTGCCTATCTATCTATGTACCTATCTCCCTGTACCTATCTGCCTATCTATCTATGTACCTATCTCCCTGTATCCACCTGCCTACCTACCTACCTACCTACCTACCTATTTATCTACCTATCTGCCTATTTATTTACCAATATATGAACCCACCTATCTCCCTATATCCACCCAACCACCTATCTACCTACCTATCCATCTTTTAATCTACCTGTTTATCTCCCTACCTATCAAGCTACCTATTTATCTACCTAGCTACCTTGCTACCTATTTATCTTCCTATCTGCCTATCTATTTACAATATATGGACCTACCTATCTACCCCTATATCCAGCTAATTACCTATCTACCTATTTATCTACCTATGTACCTGCCTACCTTGCTACCGATTTATCTGCCTATTTACCAAAATATCTATCTATCTATCTATCTATCTATCTATCTGTCTGTCTGTCTGTCTGTCTATCTGTCTATCTATCTGTCTGTCTGTCTATATTCAGCTAACCACCTACCTACCTACCTATCTTTTCATCTACCGATCTACCGATCTACCTACCTACCTATTTATCTACCTATCTGCCTGTTCATTTACCGTTATATGGACCTACCTATCTATCTACCTATCTCCCTATATCCACCTAACCACCTATCTATCTACCTATTGTACCTACCTACCTGCCTTCCTACCTACATACCTATCTTTTAATATAAATGTTTACCTACCTATCTACCCATCCATCCATCCATCCATCTATCTCTCTATCTCCATCCACCCACCAGTCCATCCATTCATAAATTGCCAATGATGCCCTAACTCTTGTCTTGTAACAAACTTTTACGGGTGCAATAACTTCAGGTCTGCTAACTGACTGTTTCCTGGCAGCCTACGTGTCTTGCAGGCTGACCGTGTGACAGGTCACCGGGGTGACCGGCTGGATATATGACCCTCTGCAGCTGATGTTGTGTTAGCTGGGAGGCTGAATAACTGGCCGGGTGCAGCCCATGTTGTGGTGCTATAAATTGCCTAGCTGACGGCCATTCAAGACAGCAATAGATAGAAGAATGGACAAAGCCAGAAAAGGGCAGGAAAGCAATAACTCCCCTGTTGTGACAGCAAAGGAAAAGGATGTTGTATTTCACCAAAGAGCTTTCCAGTTTTATGACCTCTTACTTATTAAATCATAATGAACTTTCACTGTCCACGCTATTTCATTTTTCTTTATCAGTCTGTCACTTTCTATCTCTCTATCACTGTATACAACTTCTCTTTTGGAAGATAGCGTCTAAAGATGTCAGCGAGCACTGTGGTGCTGGAGTGTGCTTGTGTGTGTCTGTGTTAATGTGTGTGTCTCTGAGTGTTTGCTTACAGATGAGATAGGCATCTTTTTTTTAAACACCATAGGGCAATAACATCCTGCCATGTGTGTATCAGCTTAGCACACAAATGCACACACACAAGTACTCGCCTCTATCCATCAGCGTACACACACACACACACAGTTTGATGTTTTTGCATATTTCTGTACTTTCTGTACGTAACTGTAGCTTTGTATGTATCCAAAGTGACAGACAGAATATAAACACCCTATGTTGAAATAATGCAAAGAGAAACAGACATCAGAGCGGCACTGGATTTTCACATAAAAACACGAGTCAACACGCACACAACTGCCGTCTCACCGTGCTGACATAATGTTGACACACTCCTGGAGAAAGATCACAAAAGCTCCATAAAAGTGGTGTGAAGGTGGAGCGAGCGCACATACACACAGACGGGCTCGGGGTCATGGTATGACGTCCTCTGTTCTTAATGCAAACCAGTGTAAACACCCAGCTAACAGATGCCGCCACAAACTAGAAGCCAAAACACAGAGGCAGAGAGAGGTGGAGGGGGAGAGGATGTATGAGAGGACTGAGAGGGTGAGACGGAAAGAACGGATTTAGGAAAGGATGAAAAAAGACCAAAACGCTGCAGATATTAAGAGGCAACAGACAAAGAGCAAGAAAGATGAGAAATAATCACGAAATTTGAGGTGAAGAGAGACAAAGGGGTGAAGGAGAAAAATGTAAAAAGGCATAGACAGATGGCTCTGCGCCGTTCTCCTGATAACACTTCTATCTGTGTAAAACATAACAAGCCCCCGGTGTAAGTAATAAACACTGCATAAAATCAAACTATCATCATGATGGTAATGACGACAAGTGTAGCCTGTCATGGTGTCGTTATCACTGTGTCTGCGCAACCCTTTAAAGTTTTAGTTGACAGTTAACATAATGAAAAAGCAGATAAAAATAGAGAGAAAGACGGAGAGAAAACAAGGAACAAAAGCACAGGAATAGCGGGAAACAGTGGGGTGGTGATGACAGGTTTAAAAGAAAACAAAACTGCTAGACGAAAAGGAAAAGCGTGAGATGAGGATCTGAGTTTCTGTAGTTTGAATGTAGAATTAAAGTCGATGTTGCCCCCCGGCGTGTGCCTCGGACATGTCATAAAATCACCAACTGATATCAAGACAATTACACTCACTGCCAGGCTCGACCGCTAAGGTGTTGTTCTTGCAAACTTGTAATTGATCCCCGATGAGTACTTACACGGTGCAACTATCTCGCTCTGCCTCACACACACGCTGTTGGAGACCACCAAAGTGCCATTATGATGCAGGAAATTACCACTGGCGAAAATACGTACATGCACACACATGCAGTGGCTTGCACAAAGACATGGGCTACATACATGTCTTCATCGTTCTTTCTCACACTCATTCTGCTCTGTTTATGGATTGCATTATTCACCCCGCTGACATAATCTACCATAACATAAAACTCCCATTAATTCAGTATTATTTCAGCATCCAGTAATTCATCATAGCCGATATGATTAGCCAAACTGTCACACTCACATATAGTCTCATTCATCAAGCATTTGCATGGGAATGTTGCCTCAGCTTGGAACCGAGTCTCGATGGGTGGTGTGCTTGGCTTTAAAATTGCTTCTGTTGACAAGTAAGATGGGATCA
Organism: Epinephelus moara; assembly: GCF_006386435.1. NCBI lineage: Eukaryota > Metazoa > Chordata > Actinopteri > Perciformes > Serranidae > Epinephelus > Epinephelus moara. The sequence goes on along the minus strand of NC_065514.1, from coordinate 7,264,077 downwards.
AACAGGTGTGGTTTCCTGTTTAGCTGCCACCTTTTCACTTTGTCCCCACACTGCTTTGTTTTCCCACATAGACTCGACTTAAATGGGATCAAAGTCGTTCACCGAGGTAACATTTTGACTCTACCTGAGTCTACCTTTCTTTCAATCTACCTTACTCTGATTTAGACCCGAGGTGGATTTTATAGTACAAAAGTGTCAGAAATAAGAAATCTGGTAAGGGCTCATATTTTTCAATGCCATGGGAGTGATGAATTAAGGGTCCTCTACTGCAGTATATCAAAACGTGTCACTTTTGGCACCGTTTTGAAGTGGCCTGCCATGACTGATGCCAAAGATGGATCTAATTTCACCTGCTAGCCAGCTAGCAGCTGCAGCAGCATGATTCCTGAGGAAATTTAATTTAAAATGTTACCTCTTCCTTATGCTACCAACACACACAAATAAAGCGGAATAGAAAGTAAACACTTATATGTGAGGAAATTCTGGCCGGCAGAGATAATGCAGAAGTGCATCCCTTTTTTTTTTTTTTTCATCTGCCACAAAAAGAAAACATGAATTCACTGTTGACAAGCGAATGTTTTTCTCAGACCTGTCATTTAAGAATAAACAGGCAGCCATCAATGACAGAGCATTAGTGTAGTGACAGATGTATTCAAACAGCCAAACCAACGGAGAGAGGAGGTGGTTCAGGCACAGATTAGAGGAGGGAGTTGTCACAATAAATCTAAGGTATTAGTGGATGTAAAATAAATAAAATTGAAAACACTCTCATGCTGGTTTTACATTAGATAAAGCCAATGCTGCTTACTTGAGGAAATACAGTGGAATCCTTTAAATACAGTACATGTTGTAATGTGCAGTGGTTCTCAACCAGGAGCCTGAGGACCCTCAAGGGGACTTTAGGGAGTTCCATGGGTCCCCAGAAAAACGGGAATAGTTTATTTTCACTATTTAATTACTCAAGTCATAAGCATAGGCCTATATTTTGTACCCCAAAAACATTAACGTGGTAAAAATTGAGCATAGCGTTAGTTCAGGCAGGACACAACGTTGAACTCATCTCACATCCCAGCTACATCAACTGATCTCAAGCAGCCCAATCAACTGATGGATCAGCTGATTGATGGAAGGGAGTCACCTGATAGATCACATGATTCCTTTCTATGCAACCAATTGGCATATCTCATTCAGGGTGCCCTATTTAAACTGCTCTGGCCTGCCTACTGTTGCTGCTTCCTCTGCAAGCTGCTTAGCAACCTGCCTCCACCCCAGCTCCTCCTTTTTATGCTGTGTCTGACTTATTAATGCTGCTCTCCCTGCCTTAGGCTTTCCTTGTTTGCACATGGAAGGGCAGAGAAGTGTGCTCTCTCTGCCTTAGGCTTTTCATGTAGGCGCATGGAAGAGGTTTTCTGCGTAGCCCCGAGGAAAAGCAGAGAGGCTCCAGAACAGAGCCATACCGCCAAATATAATACTGCAAATGGAAATAAAGTTTTTTTTCACTAAGGTGGCCCTGACTTAAGTACCTTTATTTTGACAAACTGCTAGACTGAGACTCATAGATGCATCAATGCCTAAGGTATACCTGGCAGTATGCAACCTCAAAAGCAATGACTACAACCTGCCATAAAACGGAAAGACGATAAAGCAACTATGCACGGTTAATAAAGCCGGAAGTACCATGACATTTCCACCATAAATTGATGCCCAAACGTCCTTGGGGGAGGACACCCAGACCCTCCACTTAGTGTATGTCCCTCCCAAATGTTGAAAGAACCCATGCCCTTGGTCATAAGAGTGACTATTCTGATAATAGGTTTCACTATCTCCCTAACTGTAGCTGACAGCTATAGAATTCTGGTCTTGATCATATTTAACAACCTAATTTTTTCCAGAATGAAGTCCCTGAAGTTAAATCTTATCAATTTAGGGATCCTGGACACAAAAAAGTTTGAGAACCACTGAATTAACTGATGTTCACCTATTGTTCAGATAGCCATGCAGAATGAGGTGTTAAATCAATAATATCAGCGTGGAAACCTTTAAATAATGACCAAAAGGATTACACTCCCTCTGCACCTTTTGTTCATTTTGTTAAAAGCGTGCGGTTTAAAAAGTTAATCCTCACACGCATAAAGACATTTAGCTAAATACCATATTTAACAAAGGTGTTTTTATTCCAATTGTCCTCAAGACTCCTTGTCATTTACAAGTCTATCCTATCTCAACACCATTACTATGCACAGGCTCAGTGTATAAAACCTTCACTATCCGAATAATGGATCTCAAAGGGGGCCGTTGCCAACTCTCATTGGGCTTTTGTATGATTATTAAAATGCACAGCCATAACTGCAAAATGACCAAATGTCATTTTAACAACTAATCATTAGAGCTTGACAGCTGGTGGCGTCTCCTACTGTAAGGGCTTATCAAGACTCATCACAATTCAAGTTTTATATTCAGCCCTTCAGATGTTATAACTTACTATTAAAATTTGTCATTTAGCTAAAGGGCTCGACTGTGCAAGCAACAAAAATATGCTCATGGCACAAAAATGTCACTTTTAAATATAAATAAATAAATATGAAAGAAAAAAATCAGATGAATAAATTTTGGAAAGCGAAATAAAAGTGAGATGATTTAGGAAAATTATTGAAACTAATTGTATTATCATAAAACTTTATTACATCAGTTTTATGGAACTTTTCTGGTCATTTTTATTTCAAGAAGTCTCATTTTAATTTTATGATTCATTCATAATTCACGCTTTTTTCCATGATGTCCGACAAGTGTGTCGTCACCACCTTCTCACCTTTCAGCCAATCATATGTCCCCTACCTCTTCAGACAGCAAGCTCAACAACTGCTACCAGATTTACCCAGTTAGCACCTACTTGATTGGTACAACAATATTCTAGAAGCACTCACAAGTCAGTGGCCAGCAGCCTGTTGCTCTGACCATGAGTGTACGCCCAGCAGGGCAGCCATTACAGAGCCATAACATAATCAATACATGTCCGTGGAGCTTGAAGTCACAACAGTTAATTGCAGCTGCAAGTCAAGTTCTATTTTTTGTGCATTGTTTTCGTCTTTGCTTTGCACATGCATGCCAGCTGAAATTCATAAAACTTCTCATTATTAATTCATGTGTTTCTTTTGGCGTTGTAATTGCATCACGGTCAATTGCACCACATATTTTTTTATCTCATTTCTATTCTGCTCTTCCCTTTCACTCTTTACTGCTGCAATGACCCACTTCCCCCTTTGGGATGATTAAAGATTCATCAATTTGAAATGATATTCGGCGGGCAATTGTCTGGCCACTTACTGCCGATGTGGAGGTAGATGGTGTCGCGCCTCTCCCCGTGAGGGTTCTGGAAGCAGCTGTAGAGTCCGTTGTGGCCCAGGTCGACTTCGGTCAGTATCAGTCTGGGACCCTCCAGACGGTGCTGGGCCTTCACGTCTGTCCCATTCACCTTCCATGACACTGATGCATCGTTGTCCAGGGAGCCGCACTGCATGGTGACATCACTGCCCATTCGCTCATACTGGTTCCTAGCAACTGGAGGGAGACAGAGGCAGAGATGAAGTGTTAGTGATATCAATAGCCTGTGACAAGTGATATATCTGCGCGGTTAAATCACTGCCCTTTGTGCAGACTGGGAACAAGCCTTTGTAATAAAATAAAAATCAGCACATTCAACAAGCAAAATATTGTGTGTGGGGACGATGCTGCTTATTCTGCCTGTCATACTAGATCCTAGCAACAAGATAAAGACAGGAGCAAAGGTAGAATTTATTATTTGATAACTTTTTCAACTGATATATTAAAATGAATGTAGATAAATGGGATTATTATTGTTTGGCTCATAGCTGAATTCAATATTTTTCAATCAAATGTGGGTATCTGATTGTTTTTTGCCGACACATCGCAGTAATTTGAGCCACTGGACCAAGGTGTTTTTCTCACAGACATATTGCTGCATTTTCCAGCATTGTTTGAGGCACGAACCATTTCGAAAACCATTTTGAAATGGTTTTTAAAACAGTGACTATGAGCTCTGAAGATAACAAGCTTCATGAAGAAAATGTAAAATATTAATTTTCTTGCTCCAGGACTGGCTTGTAATGGCAGGAGACACAGACCAAAGCAAAGGTAGAATTTATTACTTGCATGTTTCATACGCATCATGTGCACGTTTCAAAAGTGACATAATATATGAGCTGACTATTGTCATCGTAAGATGGAGAGGATGGTGGATGACTGGTCGCCTAGACGAGACACTGGCCAAGCTGCAGACAACAACATTGGTTAGGTTCAGCCAACCCTTCGTGGAGTTTTTTTCTGGTATCTGTGACACCATATCTGGGCGATTTTGCCAACACATCATGGCATTTGAGCCACTGGACCTAGATGTTTTTCTCACTGACACATTGCTGCATTTTCTAGTATGGTTCAAGCCCCGAACCTGGGTGTGTTTGACCAGCTCATTGCAAAGCCTTGCGCCTATAACCAAGCCCAGCAAAAAGTCTCTAGTGTTTTCCATCTTCGAAACTCAGAAGCTGCCAAACAATTGGACATCAGACTGAGTGGACATCAGCTCAGACATGTCCCTAATCCAACATACCTGGGAGTGACTCTGGACAGGACACTGTCATTCAAGGAACACCTTAAAGGAGCGGCAGAAAAGGTGAGATCCAGAAATGACCTCCTCTGCAAACTTGCAGGTGCAAAATGGGGCCCAGCAGCCCCCACACTGCGCACCTCAGCTTTGACCCTGTCATACTCTGTAGCAGAATACTGTGCCCCTGTCTGGTCCAGGTCACCCCACATGCACCACATAGACACCCAACTTAACTCCACTATACGAATCATAACTGGAACTATTCGTTCAACGCTGCTCCCCTGGCTCCCTGTCCTATCTAACATACTCCCCCCCAACATCACACGAACTGAACTCACCTATAGGACGCTCCAAAAGGTCAAAGACTTCTCTCATTTACCAATCCACGCCGACATCTTCAACCCACCACCTGCTCGTCTCCGATCTAGACATCCAATTTGGGAGGACCCCCCACCCACTGACTTTGATGCCCTGTCTGCCTGGGTGTCTGAATGGGAATCCAAAGACATCCCAAGCAAACATCTAGTGTCAGACCCGACTCAACCAGTCTCTGGCACCAACCTCCCAAGGAGACAGTAGTCCACCTTGAACAGATTTAGGACTGGTCAAGGTCCCTGCTTGGCCAGCCTTCACAGATGGGGGAGCAGCTTGAGCCCAATGTGTGCTTGTGGAAAGGAGCAAACCATGGAGCATATTATTGAAGCCTGCCCTCTCCAAAGACTAAAAGGAGGTCTAGTCTCCCTCCACAATATAGATCAAGAGGCTACTGCTTGGCTTGAGAAATTTGCATTCGCTAAATAAATTGCAACCTTTACAGCAGCCTTTGTGCCGCCAATTATGGGTGCTCCCCTGACCGTAACCAAGTGATTCTTGTGCCTAAACCCAACCACACCGTGACCACAGAGTTGTTGAGAAACATTAGTTTTAGCGTATCCGCTACAAAATAACGTACAAATGTAGGGAATGTGCAGTTTGCAGAAACATACAGCACAAACATTTTCCTGGAGATTAGTTTGTACTTAGCCTCTAGAGGAAGGAGAAAGGAGATATATCTTACAATTTCTGTACAGTTCATAAAAAGTTCTGATCTTATTTCTTCCAATCTTTAATACTGAGAGAATAACAGTCAAATTCTGTTCCAAACAGTGGCCAGATTTGGTGTCACCTGAGATCTAGAGAAGAGGAACTGGAGGTAAATGCTGCTCTTACTTTAAATAACTGCGAGATTTTTGCAAAAGTGAAAAAAAAAAGACATCCATCTTTTCTGACTTGTGTTACTCGTGTAGCTTTCATCTGTCTGTGAATGACCTCCCTACTGACACCACCACCGCCTTTGTCGATGGGGTCAGAAAAGTTGTAGGGACCGTGACCCCGTGGGCTAAAGGATACATGTGAGCCTGATGAGGTTAGTTGGCCTGCTCTGTTTATAACTCCCATGGGTCCTGTCATGACCACACAAAGTGGAGACCTCAGATTAACACTTAAACGCTGAGGATCAACAGCACAACAAGAAACAATAAAATATCGATCCCCATCTGAGGAAAAACCCTCGTCTATGAAGAAAAGAACGAAAAAAAGTGCCCCCACTGGCCCGGGATGAAAGGCTGTCAAGATTCTTGTCTTGCTCTGATGTCTCTCTCCCTGTCTCTCCCTTTGTCTGTCCATCCCCTCCCTCCTTTCTTCCTTGTTACAATGCCTCTCATTTTGCTGTTTTTCATTCGCTTCCTTCTTCCCTCCATCTCCTCAGACAGGCCTCTGAACGCAGCTGGTACAGATGTCAAACGTAGTGTTTCATGTATATTTCATGTCCCATAACAGAAACATCTATATTTCATAGGACAAGATCCCTGTCCCCATTAACATTACCCTGACACTGTTTGTTCTCTCTGTCTTCCTCCCTATCTGTCGTTCACATCCACCCCCTCCCCAGCCTCTCCTCTCTGTTCTCCATCTTTCATTCATGTCATCTTTTTATCCTGTCTGTCCATCCCAGTTATCTCCTCGCTGGCCCTCCCCGTGTTCCCCGAGTCCAAATAATATGCGCGCATATGCATGTCAGTGGCAAGAAACGCCAATATTCCTTTGATCTCCTCCTCCGTAAAGTCACTTTGAACGGATGTGTGACTTTATTTACATAAAAAGTTATTTGCATCTTAGCAAAAAACCATAAAGTTTGACTTTGATGTTGGCTTTGATGATGAAGCGGCTGCCCTTGTGCTTTATGTGACAAGTGGAGAGAAGAGGAGAGATACTTTCCCACATTATGCTTGCTATTGTAAGTCAGCGAACATTCATGTGGAGTTTCTGAGGAAATCATAATTCTACAGGGTGTGTTCTTGTGCGTTATTAAATCTGCAGTCTTATCAAAGTGAGAGACCCTGTTATTAAAAACTTTAATAACTTAGAAAAGGTCCCTGCCTTAAATATCTTTGACTGCCTTTAGGTGGCATTGAGCTGTTGTAGGAGAGTGAAATGATAATCCTCTTCTGACTGATGTCATCAGAGGAAGTATTTATAAGCACAACGCCCCTCGGAATATTATGCTGAATTGACCTTCTGCAGCTTCTTCCCTCGAATGTCCTTGACAGTCTCAACGCAGTGCTGATTCTTTGACCTCCTCCTTTGACCCCCCCCCGGCGCTGCCACATCCCATCCTTCTTATCTTCTCGGGTTGCATCACTCTTTCTCTGCCTCTGTCCTTTCCAATATCCATTCTTCCACCTAGCCTTTGCTCCCTCTACCTCTCCCCACATTTCATTTCTGTCCTCTCCCCTTTAACTTCGCGTTGTCTTTCTCCTGTCGTTCTCAAAGTTCACCCTCTCCTCCTCCTCTCACTCTGGCAGTCGGTCTCTATCTTTATCTCTCGTCCTCTACTCCGTCTCCGCTCTCCCCTCCCTGCCATCTGCCTCTAACCATATCCTGCTTTGAACTTTTAAGTTCTCCTGTTTGTGTCTTTCTCACCCTGTTTCTCTCATTTAGCTCAGTCTCTTTTTCTTCAACCTTTGTGCCTCTTTCGGCTTCTTCTTCTCCTTCTCCTTTATCGTCAACATTTTTACCAGGCATTTAAGGAGTGTTCTGTTGCAAAACTATTTTGACATTGTTTTAAAAGCTGTAGCTATGAGCTCCGCAGCTATCAAGCTTCATGAAGATGTAAATCATTAAAATTCTTGTGTCCAGACAACACCGAAACTTTTTCACCCTCAACTGAGATATGAAAACAGATCTGTCTCAAAAACCAAGCGAAAAGATACCTCTTCTTTCTTGTTGCTTAGCAAAATCGGTTCTAATTTGGAGCTAGCAATGGGTTAAACTTATTTCTTTGCAGCCATACCATAAACATAATAATACACCCCATGGTGTCCTGATGTAGGACCTTGAACCCTCCCCGTCGAGTAATCTCATTCATCAGCATGTTTCAACACTCACTTTATCCTAACAGTTTGTTATTGTAAACAAATTCAACAAAAAAAGTCCAAAACCAACAATACATTAGTTCATTCCTCAGTACTGTCTGCCTGCCCTACCCTGCATGTGGCCCTCAGCCAAAGCCCATTTGTTTCTACTAAAAAATATTAATCTTTGAGAGCAGATCATTTAGTTTAATTTCCAAAGCAGCTGGGCTCTGTAGTTATTCACCAAACATAAAACAAAGAGGAATAAACAGTGCATTTGTTTGGGGACTATTTTCAGATGTGGATTGATACGATGTGGCTCACTGATGTGTTTTTAATAGTTTTTTTGGTCAACAATGGAGCTCCTTGGCACAGGGGAATAAGCTTTATCAGGCTTTGGCTGCACAGGCAAAGGAGGAATTCTTGTTGGTTTTGGTGTTTTCATGGGATTTGTTGTTGACAATAACAAAAAGTATATATTACATCCAACTTTATCCTTTTAGTTAGAAGCTCTTCTTTGGATGTGGTGAGATGAAATTACTGAACCAAATACCAACACATGATAAGATCAGTGTTTCCGATAAGGTTCAGGTACACACATCATGTGTTAAGCCCCGTTTCCACCGAGCAGTTCGGCACGGTTCAGTTCAGTTCAGTACGCTTTTTTCTGTTTCCACTGTGAAAAGTTGTGGATGGTACCAATGGAACCGTTCTGTACCGTCCCCATGTTTGGTCCCCCCTCTGTTGGGGTACCTAGCACACAGATCTGGTACTAAAAGGTGGAGCTGTGAACACTGCAGTCTGATTGGTCAATAGAGGACGGTCACTCTGCTCAGGGCTGAGTTGTGTCTGGTTTTGAGGCTCATGTAACCACTGTTCATACCGACTTTTAATAGACTGCTACTATAAAATGAAAGGATGTTTTGCTGCCTCTCACAGCAGCTGTAGAGAAAAAAATAACTAACAGACCAATAACTGTTACTCAATGCATGAGTTGATGACGTGAATCCATCAACACACCTTAAATGTCACTGTGACAACTTTGACCATCACTTTAGTTTTTATATGACATATACTTTTAGTCATGAGTGGATCTTCAAGCATTTATGTGCATTAAGTTTGACGGGATTATGTGAACTGCATATGTTCTAATCCTCACTTGGACAAAAAAAAAAATGTTGTGGAGCGTTGTTCCTGTGGGCTCCGGCAACACTAAACCCCTGAGCTTGCCTGAGAAGGACTAAATGCACAAACCTGCTATTTTTAAATACCTTCATGGAGAGAGACTCTCACTGCAGCCTGTTTTATTTTGTTCTGAAAATGTCGGCGTGCAGCCTCGTTCTGTGGACGATAAATGAGGTGCAGACTTCCATCTGTGTCACCGGTGATGAAGAAGTACAGTGATCGTGGACGGAGCAGTGAGTGACAACAACCCCGCCCACATTTAAGAGGACTAAACTAGGGTTTAGGTATCATGTCTGAAGGGTTACTTTTGGTTCCAAAGGTACCATACCGAAAGTGTTTGGTGGAAACAGGGCTTTACTCCACATTCAGGTACAAGACTGTCTCAGCTGTGGCAATCGCTTCCTGTTACCTTTGTCTTTGCCTTTGTTGATCGTCCTGTAACTTATTCTCACTGTCTGCGTTTCCCTTATCTTGCTTTCCCTCTGTGAATCTATCTACTCACCTTTCCCTCTCCACTCTCCATCACTTTCTCTCCTTCTCACCTTGAAACTACTCTCCACTCCAAACATGCCACACATGCATAATACGCCTTATAGCAACAGCGGAAACACAAGCAGACACGCTTATGAGTACACTCATGTACTCACTCACACGTATGCATGGGCTCTCATGCCACCCTGCATAATGTCCTCATGCCTCATCACCATACAGACAAGCAGGCCTAATAACCATAATGACATTCAGCACAAGTGCTATTGATCTCTTGGTAATAGACAGGGCGTTGTAAGCAGCGTTGGAACACTGTTCTTCCCTACCAAATGAGAATGATAATCATCTATGTCCTTCACAAAGCTTCAATTTTGCTTTTCTTACTCATTATTCTGCTTATTTATGTTGATGCCAGCTGACAGGGCCCCTCATGATCAAACAGTCTATATCCATAACCCCCCTATAGGCAAGACACATCAGATAACGTATTTCAGATTTTTTGTGCTGTGATAAACAAGAGGTCAAGTGAGTTATACCAGCGATACAATAACAGTTACAAACAGAAGACATACAATGACAGCAAACAAAATCAAGGACACTACATACTACTCTTTACATACACCAAACCAAACTCCATTTCCACTAATGATAGACAGTCAGCTTGGATATAGAAGTGGAACCAAAAAAGCAGACACCACAAATAAGCCACCTAATAATAAAAGCAGAAGTTTGGCAGTGCCATGCTTCCCCTACTTTTAGATTTTTGAAGATGGACTTTATTCAATCGAGGATGCTTGCCCTTCTATATATAAGACAATATAACTGAGTCTAATCAATCAAAGAATGACTTAGGTATAAAAATTGGTATAGATTGAAAAAGATATAAAAAATCTGGGGTGAATATTCATCTTGATAGAGTTATTTCGGCCCACTGGAGATGTGGACAGAGTAGAGCACTGTGTCAGGCAGTGTTTTACCTTGTTTAACAGGGTGAGAACATTTTCTCTAAAAAGACCCTTGTGTTTTCTTGTGACATTAATACCAGGATAAGTAAATTGGTCTCTCACAATCTTAAAAGTGAGATTTGTATACTTTCATTAAAGAGGCAACAGATAGGATTCGTTTTTTTTTTTAGCTTGGCGCCACCTAGCGTCAGCAGTGTTGCTCGCACTGTCGCAAAGACCAAATTGACCGTCGGATCAGAGATAATCAATAAAATGTAGGCTGTAAAGCCACCAGTATACCTCTGTGTATATGTAGAATGAGAAGGTGTGTGGACACTCTACTAAATAAATGAGTAAAGAGACCGAGCAACAATTATCAGATTTATCTGAAGAAAAAACAAATAGTAATGCACTGTCCGAGGGCTGCCGTAGAATAGCAACAAGGATGTCAGCCGACCAACACTCGCTACCCGCTCCCTGGTTGTGGCGATTTGCGATGCTGGCCAGCTAGGAGTTAACTAGCAGCCAGTATGGTACAGTCCTCTCTCGGCTAGCTAACATTTAGCCGNCGGCCAGTTCCTCATAAGGACCAGCTCCAGTCCCTGATTGGCTGACCGACCAGTTTGGCAATACATGACGCATTTCCTGCCGTAAAGCAGATTTTTTCAGTGAAAATTTGTCCCCGGTGGCAGAAGCTTATTGCAAAGATTGCAAAGCCACTAAGTAACCTATGTAAACGCTGATAGTCTGATTTTACTGTGTAAACTACCCTGTGCAACCCACATTATTTTCATAATGATATATAAAGGCAAAAATGCTGTCTGTTGCTTCTTTAAGTGCTGCCTCAGGTTTAGATTATATTCTGAGAACTGGCTCAAGTGAGTTCTTTACAGCTACACAGTGCAGTTGCTAGCGGCTCTATGGCCAAGTCAAAAAGTAATGGGCACCCTTGATGAGTTCCCCAGTAAAGGCTAAAAGGTTGTTACTGTTGAGAGTTGGTACGGACTGAGGCAAAAGCTTTCTTTGCGTCCAGAGGGAGAGCACATTCAGGGACTACATCCAAGGGAGAGTACATGATATTAAATAAACGACGTGTGTTAAAGTAGAAGTAGAGTTTTTCATAAAACCAGTTTGATCATCGGATGTGACTGTTGGTAAAACATTCTCCAAGCTACTGGCCAAAACTTTAGCAAGAATTTTGACATTGAAATTTAATAAAGAAATTGGCCTATATACACAAAACTGTAAGAATTCAAGTCTGTCTTCAGATTTCAAGGTTTAGAAAACTATCAAATATGTCATGTCTGAAACCCACAGAAATAAGTTAAGACGTTGATGAGTATATGTTTCGGTTGAGGATATTTTTATGTTCTCCAAAACTGTTGGAACATGCTAGATTCTGTACGTAAGGGATAATGCCCGACGAGGTGTCCATTATCAGGAATCATTGGATGATGGGGAGGCCAACATGGTTGCCTCTGTGGAGTCAATTAACTTTTGCACAAGCCAGAACTCAGTGGTAACACCTCAGGGTTCAACTCATACCTGGGGCAATCATTACAATCCCCTTAAGCTCTTATGCGATCAAGACATTCACTACTCCAGTAAATAGGACGAACCTTAGATATGACTTGGCAATGGCAGATATTTCTAGGCTATGCTAATGTTATGCTAGCAAGATTCACAGTCAATACCACTGTGTACAATTAACAAACATTAAATATAATTAGACAGTGTGTCTAAAAACAAGACAGGCCGAGCTGTCCAACCATGACTTTGTCCCCAAATCAATATAAAGATTTGAACGGACAAATAGGCTATGTGTACTGAAGTAGGAATGATCAGTTACATGCTACAAAGTAAAAGTAAGTTCAGAGGGGCAGTGAACAAATTTGCAGTTGTGTGTTGCACTCACCCTTCTGTGCTGTTCAGAGGATAGGGCTTTAAAAGACTGCACTCAGTGGTGTAAATAAATTGTAAACAGTGGCTTTGACTATGCCCCTGTTGCTATGGTTACTCATTTTAGATACACACTGACAGTATGTGGCCACCACAATAATTTAGAGCAGTGGACAGATACTTTCACTGAAACTATTTAGTAGGTGTCCTATATCAGGAATTAATGGACACCCTGTAGCCAATTGAGTATTCACCTAAAGCATGGTATAAATGAAATTGTTTTAAGGTGCAGAAAAATAATAGGGAACACTGGGGCTCAAGGGGCTACTTGGAAAATGCAACTGGTTTTTCGCTATTACAGGGAAGCTGATGGTTTTATTCATGCCCTGCAGAACAGGATTCTGCAGCAGACTGGGATTCTGCAGGGCAGTGAGGGTGCTGTCGTTCTTATGCAGCCCTGCAGAGTTTTCCCAGAGCATAACATTACCATAAAGAGCCAACATAATGTCATGTTTTGGGGTCACTGGTGTTGAGACCTGCAGGACATCACAAGTGCTCATCTCTGTGCGGAGGTTGTTTCAGGAAAGACGAACATGACCACAAACCCACGGGCGTGAACTGCATGCATCGGTCCGTGGGCTGTTTACTAAACTGACATAAGCGATGAGCACACAACATAACACACGTGCCGCTGCACATACAAAGTAAAGCGTTACAATTGTGCACATCAATGCGCAAATGCGTACACACAGGCAAACTCATGGGTGATATAAGCATGTTCAAGCACACACGCACTTGCATAATGCCCCGATAAATATACATTTTTACAGTACACTTGAAAAATGACCCCAGCAGAAGAAGTGTAGGTGGGTTGGAGTCTAAGTCCATGTGTGTTCGACATACTGGTTGGTGAAGGTTAAGATAAGAATAGTTCTAGATAAGAAGTCAAATAGAAATGTGCAGTTGGTGGAGGAGAAAAAGAAGAAGTGATGGGAAAGAGTGAGAGGCAAAGTGAGAGTCAGTGTTGTGTTGTTTGCTTTTAGTGGACAGAAGGACACTCATAAATTCACGTCTTCATCCTTTGCACTTTGATTAACCATAATTCAACGAGAAAGATCAATTAAGGTCAAATTATCATTAGCAAAGTGTCAGAGAGGATATTTATGAGAACAAGTGGCCCCACTGTTTGATTAGCTGATTAAACACCGCTGGAATTACTTGTTCAAACATCAAGTGCCATCGGGCACGACACTGTTATACCTTTCCACCGCAGCATCATCAAATGTCTGCTGATGAAGTGAGGGCATCGACTTGGAGGACGAAGTTAGCTTAAGGCTTACTGAAGTGAAAGAAAGGCTTTAAGTAATTTTGACACAGCGACTGTGACTTAGGGTTCATGAGCAAAACTACACAAATGTTTAAAAAACACATGCAGCATCAAGGCAAGCTGATGACATACAACATGTGACTTTTTGATGTTTGACTGTTATTGATGATGATGATACAGGAATTTATAATGTTGGTTTGTTAGTAGTGTCACCTACACCTAGTCGTCGGATTTCCTGCATTTCCAGTGGCACCAAAACCACCATAACAGGGTGTTTTCGGCAAGACTTTGGCAGCCTCCCCAGCTACGATTGTACCAGCAACACCTGGTGTTTTATAGCGATACATTCACAGCATTTCCAGCTGGAACTTTGCAACTGAAAATGGGTGTTTTTTAGGAAGATATTGGTGGAATTTCCAGCGGTGATTTTGCAACCTAAACTAGTTGTTTTTTACTGGGACATTGGCAGCATTTCTAGCTGGAATTTGACACCAAAATTGGGTGTTTTTAATGAAACATCGGAGACATTTCAAGCTGTGATTTTGCAACCATGTGTTTTAGACATTGGTGGCATTTCCAGCTGCAATTGTGCCACGAAAACTGGGTGTTTTTAGCTGGACTGTGGCAGCCTTTCCAGCAGTGATTGTGCCACCAAAAGTAGGTGTTTTTTCGCAAGATACTGGCAGCATTTCCAGCTTTGATTGCACAATGAAACCAGGTGTTTTTTAGTGAGACATGAGCATATTTCTAGCAGAAATTTTGCAACCAAAAATGATTGTTTTTAGCCAGTTTTGCAGCAATACTAGCTGCAATTTTCCCATCAAAAACATATTTCCCTAACCATAACCAAGCGTTTTTTAAGCCTGACCCAAACCACACGTTAACCACAGCGTTTTTGAAATGTAGAGAAACCTAAAGTTTCAACATATCTGCTTCATAATAATGTACAAATGTTACGTATCTATGGTTGGAGAAATGTTAAATGCTAACATTTATTCAGGTGACTGGATTTCGCATCTTTACCACCTTGATTCAAGAACCACAGTGTAAAAGGTGTTAGACTTTGAGCCAGCCTTGACATTTCTGTGGTTGTGTGATTTGCCTCCTGAAAATGCCAAATAAACAAAAGATAACCCGAGAGGTAGCAGATCATAAAACTGACACATGGACTGTTTTTGTAATAACCGTTTGGATTATTGTGGAAGGCACTGACAAATGATATTGTCCAGCTAAAAGGGGCTGTTATATCAGAAAACAATTTTAGTTGATAAGGTGCGAGGACTTGTTATCTATCTGTCATCACTGTTTCACTGATTTCCAAAAAGGAGCTGAGTGTTTCATCACAGACAGAATTTTAGAGTCTACAGATGTCAACTTCTGGAATAGATTTTCCAACAAATATCTCTCTACATATCAAAGTTGTTACATTTTTAAATCACATGCACTCCCTGCAAAGAACTCAGTTTGAATTATCCTCTGAGTGTGCGGAGCTGCAGCAGCAGCAGAGCAAAAAAAGAAAAAAGCAGGAATTTGACACTGGCAGCATCAGCGCACACACAAAACACAGACTTAGACAGGTGTATGCAGAGACATATGTAGCAACCACACAACCCGACAGACAAACACACACACATGTTGACTAAATTAGAAAACAGATGAATTTTGGTTGTAGAGAAGCAGTTATGTCAGCTGGTGTGTACATGCATGCTTTCACATTTACAAAATATGTGCCTCTCACATGTAGAATAGTGGCTCTATCATTCTGAATCTGTGACTTCACTTGTCCGTGCATGCATGCATGTGTGTTTAAAGTGTCTGTGTGAGTAACCAGCTGTAAGTTACGATCCGACTCCACAACGGCGGCATGAAATGAAATTGAAGTTCAGCGCTGGCATCCTGATTTACCATCTCAAAGTGTTATATTCCCCGTGTTCGCGCGTCTGTGACAGTGCACGCTTGCATGTGTGTCTCCCTGTGACTGTGTGTGTATGTTTGAATGTAGTTTTCTCCGTGTGTGTGTGTGTGTGTGTGGGTGCAGCCCTCCTCCTGGATTCATTGGCATGTGCATATCGGACCATGTCACTTTCCAGCCGGGCTGTAACTCACTAGTGCATTTATCAGTGAATGGCATTTGTATGCCTAAGGGGAGCCGTGCCTTTTGAAAGTCCAACAGTAAAATATTGGATTGGCTGACACACAGAGATAGAGCCCGGGAGAATTATCAGTTTAGGTTTAGAAGATCAAATTTTTTTTCGTTCGGTGGCTGCACATGCTGATGCTGCCTGAGCCATCTATTCTGACACTGAGAAATAAAACGCACACAGCTGAGGAGCGATTGGCAGAGCGGCAGCTATATCGATCTTATTTGCTGCAGAGAGATACTTATCTTTTCATCTGTGTTTTCACAGGGATCAGACACAAACTTCTTAAAACATAAATTGTTGGTTTGATGAGAAATATTATTTTAACTGAGAGAAATAATCAGATAATGCATGCCTGTATTGAGTCATAGGTACAGTAAGCAGAGGAAACAAATTATTTATGGGATCACACATGGGTTATTCACATCTGATTGAGCTGCTGCTCGGGGCCGCTGATCCACCACCTCTCCTCCAGCTTTGGCCTTCACTTGTCCTTTCATCGCCTCGTGAGCACAGACACTCAGCTATCAAGATCATTTTCACGATTATTTCATATCATTATGCGGCCTTGAGCCATACATATTCATTGTTTCTCTCCAAATAATATTCACTGGCTGCTCAAGAGTGGTTCTGTCTTGAATTCGAACAGCAAAGCCGAAGCTGGAATAATATGATGACTGGTGAAAGTCACAAGGTTATACTTAATGATGTAGTTAAAAATGTTGACCAGGGAAAGGCCAGAGAGAAAATCAGAATCACTGCATGAAGAAGTTTTACTTCTGTTCGTACTGTCTTTGAGTCATAGCAGATTTCTTGTTATCGCAGACAGCCTTGAGTCTGAAAAACGTTTTGTAACGAGAGCAGCCACATTAAAGGTTAGTACAATGCAAAAGTGAAAGTGGTCCTGCAGTGCTGTTTGCAACGTTAATATCAGTAGACAAGTTGTTTGTTTGCTGTGCAAACAAGGTACAAACACATCTTACTGAAGCTGCAAGTGTTTTTATACAGATAGTGTCAAATAAATCAATGCTGTTTGTTTGTGTATGGACATAAGGAGCCTTACAGTAGTTTGGAACACAGGGCACGACATGAATCTGTGCATGACAGGGCTGCATTAGGGTTACAGTGATGGGCAAGTTACTCTCAAAATGTAATCTATTACAATTCACTAGTTATCTTAATTTAAAAGTATTATGTTACTTTACAATATTACTCTCTATGTAGGGTAATAAGTTACGTCTTATGCTACCTTTCAATACTTTCCCCAAATGACCCCAGAGGCATTACAACTCAGACGAGCATCATAGCCGTCAGTACAAGCACAGGAGCTCCAGCTTATTACGGGTCATTTCCAATCCAGTGATGCACAGGTCTGAGCCATTCATGCATTCATACACAGAAATTACCACTTTGTATTTATTTGTATTAAATAAACACACAGCCGAGGACACAGGGAGGGGCGGGCAGAGCATCAGTGTATGAGAGAAGAATCGATTTGTGTGGGCGTATCCTGTGAAACACTGAAAACAAACACTGAGGTTTCCACATTATAAAGATTGCGAATCAGTTACCATGACGAGCGCAAATTAACACACCAGAGCTGGAAGACCCACCTGCCGGTTACAGGTGTGCCGGTCAGCTACAGCACTACCAATGAGAGAGTTATGTATAAGAACGGGACGGGCGGTGTTGCCCCACTGTTGACGGGTTCAAATCAAAATCTCTGCTGTAAGAGAGGTTGTATATCAAATTAAAAAACAATAAATAAATAACTAATAACTTATTTCAACTGGATTAGCTGCTTTTGCCTGTATTATATCCCTGTAAATAATATTAAGCCTCTGGGAACTCTCTGCTTTTACTGTATTTTTAATAGTTTAATTATAAATCTAATAATAAATTTAAGTCGGAGATTCAAACTGTCAGTCAGAGACCTCTCAGTTAGGGCCATCACTAGTTCGCCTGGTAGATCAGGCACCCTATGTACAGGCTATACCCTAGCCATAGCAGCCTCACAGCCCTTTACTGCATGTCATCCCTACTCTCTCTCCCTCTCACGCGTCATCTATCCTATCAAACACAGGCAGAAAGTCCCCAAAATATATCTTAGAAATAAATAAAGACCCCTCAGTCGACTGAGATTGCTACTCTTTGGTTCACGCAGCTGTGGACTTGATGCTCGAAACTCCAAGATAACATTATCTTCTCATTTCTGCTTGGAAATTGTGAATTTCCAGTTCACAGATATTAATATGACCCAGTCTCTGGCTTTTGTTTGATATCTAGTGTCTGCAAAAAATCCTGTTGCACATTTCTGATCTGTCGTTAGCGCTGTTAGCTTGTTAGAAGCTAGTTTGGAACAAAACAAATCATCACATACTCGTATAAAACGGTTGAATCTGATTTGACTGTCATAATTCCGAGTTGGGTACAGCCCTAGATTAATCTGTCATTAAAGTAATCATCAGTTGCTGCCCTACGACACACACAGTCCAGAGTAGAGGTGTGATCGGCCAAAATATGTAACGCCTGTGTGGGTGTGAGATCTTTTAACAAAAATTGATAAATAAATAAAATAAAATAAATAAATAAAAGATGAAATGATATAAACAGTGCTGTATATTTGCAGCTTTTCTCTATTTGAAATCGCCGTGATATTAATTTAATACCTCTGGACTACTGATCAGGCTCTGAGTGTGTAATGGGAACTTTTCACTATCTTCTGATATATTATAGACGACATGATTAATCAATTTATTAAAAAAAAAAATGTATTGCAAGATTAATGACAGAAGTCAAGACATGCAGCGCTAGTAATGAATGTTCATGTAATCTGCATTCCTGTGCACTGAAAATTAGAGGTTGAAATATGTGCATATTCTGCGTCGCTGGATGATAATTCACACAGCTCCTTTTCTTTTTCTTCTGACTTTTCTTGCCTCAGTCAGCACGGGGTTAAGCTGGTTACGCAGGTTCCTCAGTTGTTTCCGTGAGGTATGACACAGCAAAAATGCTAAATCCCCCCCCAGCGATTTATAAGACAGAGATCAGATTAACTGCTGTATGACATAATGAGCATCGCAATAAACTGCTGTTGACACTTTGCCGCTCGCGCACATAATAAATACGCCGATACAGATGCTCTGTGGATCGAGGTCCACATGTGGTATATGCACATATACACACACACACACACACACACACACACAGAGGCCACACAGGCGCCAAAAAACAAACACACTTGGATGGAGGTATGCACGAACATACACACTTCTTCACCCACACACACAGAGACGCTCACACACACACACACACACACACACACAACACACACACACACGCTCTCACACATACACTGGCTCTGCAAACATCTTGGAATTAAGTTANCACACACACACACACACACACACACACACGCTCTCACACATACACTGGCTCTGCAAACATCTTGGAATTAAGTTATCACTTTATCCTCTCCTGTCTCTTTCCCACAGAGAGATTAACATTCACTCTCTCTCGCTGCATTTGCCTCTCCTTTCATGTGAGCACTGAGGCAGCTGCAGCTGTGTAAGTGTTTGTATGTGTGTGTGTGTGTGTGTGTGTGTTTTCTGTGCATGTGTGCGCATTAGTCAGGGCACTGACGCTCAAATAAATCCACTTCCTGTTTCCTGCCATCTTATCTCGGCCCCACCGCACATGTAGACATACAGTTGTGTGTGTGTGTGTGTGTGTGTGTGTGATCATTGCCCTCATCATCTGGCTTGCGGAAGCCACTGGAGAAGACAGAAAGATTTGCAGGCAACGGGGTTAATTGATACTTCACATTTTCGATGTCTATGTTCGGGGAGGAACATGGAAGCAGGAGAGATAAGAGGGAGAGTAAAAAGGAGAGGAAGGAGTGGGAGAGAAAAGAGAGATGGAGTGGAAAGATGATGAGGAGCGAGCAGTTAGAGGAAAAGGGGGACAGCACAGGAGGGAGGAAGAATTGTTGAGAGCGAGTAGGCCAGTTAATATTTTACAAGCCGGGATTAGAGTGGTCATGAAATGAGGAATGGGAGAAGGATTCCTGAGAGTCAGCTACAGGGAAAGGGAGAGAAAGGGAGTGGGACAGCTGGATAACGCCGCTTTGATCAGAAACATCTGTAGGTTTTTGCGGCGGAGGGAGAAAAACAGCGAGTGGTGGGAGAGACACGACTGCATCCTGCTTCATCTGTTGGTCTGGACAGGTTTCAGCCTGGCTTGCTACGACTGGTTTATTTTTCTGTCTTAATCAGCTTGAGTTTTTTTTCTAAAAGAATCACACTTGTGTTTCTGCATGTTTTTAAATTTAACTATAAATCACATTGAGCCTCATTCAGCAAGTGTTCTTATTTTGCAGGTTGCATAACACGAGGCGTGCCACACTGCCTTTTTTCTAACTGAATGTCACTGGTAAAAGATGCTTGCTGGGCCCTTTTATTGTAACCAGGCAACCACCCCATCAGCTCCTTATCCTAACGTTCTCGTGTAATCAATTTACTGTTTATCTATTTTAGTTTAGTTTATTTATTTCACAGTAATCAGTATCTAGTTCCTAAAATGTTGAGGCAGAGGGTTCTTGCTGTAGCTCTGGTTGAGGGTGAGAGGCTGTCAGCAAATAGTTTGTTGGGCACAAGGAAACAGAGATCTGTGTGGGTACATGACACCCTAAAAACGAGGGTGGCTCATGGGGAGTACCACCAGTTGGTCCGGGAGCTTCTCCTCGATGGACAATGGGAAAAAAGACAACAACAAAAAAGAGATAAGGTGGAGCGTTTTTCCGCTTTAATTTTAAGTTTTTTCAACTCGAGGAGTTCAGAGTGCTCTGGCAAAAACGCCAGGCACTTAGAGCGCAGACATTCAAGGAGAGTCACAATGCAAAAACAAAAGTTAAAAGCTTTATTCTCATTAAAAACAATCACAAAAAGGCGCCTCCAGCTGCTAAAACACTTTCTATGTGATCAGGGCCTTTGCAATTTTCACTAATAGTCTGACATTCACCAATGTGTTCTCCTTGGGATTCATTCACAGGTAAGAACAGAATCTACGTGCACTCAAAAGCACACTTGCTGATATGTTTGTGCAGAGTAATTAATTCCTGCATTAATTCTATAAATGTATAATATTACAGGTTTTTAATCAAAATAATTTTAAATCTTTTAAAAGTTATTTTAATTATTTTACAAAAAGCATTATAAACCCTATACTAAAACTTAAATTATAGTAAGAGGTAAAGAAACATGTGAATATATCTGATTCTTCATCGCAGTTCAGCCCAGTTTTGGGGCAATGTCTTATTTAAACCAGGCAAGATGGACGCTGGCTTCCAACAGTGGGCAAAAATAGAGAAGAAGTTTTAATGTGCTTTAAAGACATAGCGTTAAAGTATAATATCCAAAAAAAACAACAAAAAAAAATTAAATACCTGCAATTAAGGAGCTTTATTTTCTCTAAACAAAATCAGTCATTGACAATTCCTTGACTTTCATCTTTGGAGGAAATCATTATTAAAGACTGTTTGCTTGCATCTGGTTCTACACAGACCTCAGCATCTAAACTGCATGCATGAAGGGCCGATCTAAAAGTGGACATTTCAGCTAATGAGTGGACTGACACCTGTGAGGAAGCTCAAACACAAACAGCTAACACAACTCTAAAGTTACATCAATATAAGTGGCTGATACAGACCTATATAACACCTGTTAAGTTGAATAAATAACAGCAATATACCTGACACATGTTTTAAATGTAATGCAGCTCAGGGAACGTCCATACACCGTACCTGGGAGTGTGACAAAATTAAAAAGTTCTGGAAGGGGAATTCATAAAATGCCTGTGAATATCCCATTAGACTCAAAAATGATATTGCTACACATATATCCAACAACAATAGCTCTGAGTTTGCCATACTACAGGAAAAACAAACTATAGCTCTTAGCTGGAAGACAATACCTGCACCTACAGTTGGTACTTACATATACCTTAAAAATAAATTAAGTATGTATATGGAAATCATTTATTGACTTAAAAAATGTGGAGATATAGTTGATCTTCTACAGGAGGAGAGCTGAGGACAGGGTACTGATAAGAAAACAAAGTGGCGGTAAATCCCAGAGGTGGAAAACTTTGATTATGAAAGTCCCCCTTTTCTTTCCCCCTTTTTTTTTGTCCCTACACATCTTAAAAAAGCAATAAAAATGCTGATTAAAAAAAACAACAACACACAGTTGTGTTAATAATAACCATTCCATCTAATAAGTGACTGATTGTGCTAGAAAATATTACAGGCAGTTTTGGGCGGGCGAGTCAAAAAGTGACAAAACAGCGGTCTGATTAACTTACAGAAACACTAGGCGAAATAGTCCACCTTCCACCTTCACTCCCCCTCACTCTGTCTTTCTCTCTCAAACACACACACTTCTTGGAGCGCACAGTGGTGCTCGTCTCTGTCTTAAGTCCTGACTATTGGCAACTGTTTTTTTTTTAATATCCACTACTGACGCTTCTGAAAATGACAACCAGTTTGACTTTGACTTTCTGCAGAGGTACCTCCACTTAAGGACTTCTGAACCTTTTTTGAGTCCAGTGTTCCACCCTCTTTAGACTTTTGTTTAGGCATTCATTCATGACTTAATTCTCTCAACTTTTCTTCTTCTTCAATTCCTGTGTGTGCACTTTTATGGGGATTGCCGGGGCGTTTATCTGTGCTAATTAGAGCCAACAAGCACACACTTTCAACTTACGAGAACAATGGGATTCATCATTTTAAGAGCACAGGTGTGAACAATTCTGTGGTTTAAGAGCAGGTCATGAATCTGACTTAGACTTTTCTTGGGGAACTTTCTTAAGAGCAAATTTAGAAATAAAAGAAAAAACTTATTAAAGAAGAGAATTTGTTTTAAATGATTTTCACCGACATTTGACCACCACAGATCCAACATGATGCTTCCTGCTGCCAGAGGACTAGAAAAAGAAAGTAGAGAGAAAAAAGGGCATAAATGAGCTGCTAAATATGTGGCTCTGAGTAAAAATTAATAGAAAATAAAGGGGTTAAACTACAGTGTTTCCACAGGAAATGGTATTTTTAAAACCCAATTTCCACGCAGAAAACCAAGTACAATGTGTCCTACATACATATGCAGTATGGAGTACAGTACTTGTGTATTACGACGGAACCTTTCCCAAATTACACCATGGGTTTTTTAAATTGATTCCCATCCAGGCGGCCGCTGGTTTCCATCCCCTCCGCTATGTTACGAGACACAACTTGCAGAGGCTTCAGTCTTGCTTGACATAGGTAATCCATCATGAGCATTACATTCCCATTATTTTCTGTCGCATCAGCAAAGAACCAAATCTTAACATCTAATTTACATTTTGTTGACCCATCGTGACGTTAGTGATAACCAGACCGGCTGCCTCAGCTCACTGCGGACTGTAATCAGTTGGTTTTGGAAGAGACATAGGAGCCAAGGCGTCCTCAGTAGTTAGATATGAATGAATATTCAAACCTATAATTATTCTTGCGCAGTTCCAAAATGAAATAGATATGTAAATATGATTCTTTAGAAAAAAAGCAACATTATGAAGTGCACTATCAGTGGCAGCATCGTAGCCCTTGAAAGGGGATATGAGATTGTTTTTATCTGCTTTTTTAATGAATCGTGCGTCTAATAAATATGTTTTCTGACTCCCTTTTGGCAAGACTGTATAATAATGATAATCACACATAAGCCTGCAGAAACCTCCCTCGCAGTCCTAATCTTATTGTTTAATAACATGGCTAACATCACCCTAAGCCTTCCCAGAGAGCCAAACTCTGAAGGTCAGTGCTAATACCAGGCTGCTCATTTATTAAACCAAATGGGGGAATACAGTCAGAGAGGAAACAGTGCGAGTAAAAAGATAAAGAGAAGAAGCATAAAGAGATAAGGATGATAAAAGTGGGAACAGAGAGAAGGAGAGGAAAATAGAGGGGTAAGAGAAAGAGTAAAGGGCAAATAAGAGGGGTCAATGAGGAAGTTAACAAGGGGATAAGACAAAGTATAAAGTGATAAGTGGGCGAAATGGGAGATAAGGGAGGGGAGGGTTTCAGAGGGAGAGATGAGAGGAGAGGGACGGATAGAGAAATGACCGCCTTAATTAATGGACTGTAATATATGACAATATTCCTGGGTTCCAAGATAATATCAGCAAAAATTACAGCCTCCATCACGGGCACACTGTGCAAATATACGATGACCTTGACAGAGGAACTCAAGTGGCAGGGAGATTTGAAAAAAACTCTTGACAGGAATTAAACGTGTCTTGCCGGCTATAAAAAGTTATGATAGCTCCAATTACGAAAGAAGCTGATGAAAAACGTCGAGTCCTTTTTTTTTTTTGCTCCTTAAAATCTGCTGCCGTCATTCTGGTGCAGAATCCATAGCAGCTAAATGCGTTGTGTGAGTGCCAGCGTTTGGCTTGCCAAGTTGGCTTTAACGCATTATTGACAGCTATTTGTGTTTATCTGAAAGTAAAGAGGAGTTCATTTTCAAAGTATTTCATGTCAGTTTTACAGGGAAGAAATATTGCTGAGGTTCTCATCTATATAATGGATTAGGGAGTATCTATATAATGGATTAGGGAGTATCTATAAAATGGATTCGGAAGTGTCCATTATGTCAAACATGGAATAGTTTTATCCTTATCCGTAAGTGTCTGCTGGGGAGTTCCTGAGCAATGTGGCAAATCCGAACTTGGTACCCTACTTGGACCCCAAGCTGTTCCCAGGCCAGATGAGATATGTAATCCCTCCAGCGTGTTCTGGGTCTGCCCCGAGGCCTCCTACCAGTGGGACATACTTCGAACACCTCCAACAGGAGGCGCCCAGGAGGCATCCTGATCAGATGCCTGAACCACCTCAACTGACCCCTTTGGACACAAAGGAACAGCGGCTCTACTCCGAGCTCCCTCCGGATATCCGAGCTCCTTACCCTATCTCTAAGGCTGAGCACAGCCACCCCACGACCTCATTCTTTCGGTCACTACCCAGGGCTCATGACCATAGGTGAGGGTTGGGACGTAGATGGACCCGTAAATCGAAAGCTTCGCCTTCTGGCTCAGCTCCCTCTTCACCACAACAGTCCAGCACAACGCCCGCACCACTGCAGAAGCCGCACCAAACTGCTGATCCATCTCATGCTCCATTCTAACCTCACTCATGAACAGGACCCCGAAAAACTTGAATTCCCTTGCTTGAAGCAACAACCCTCTCCCAATCCAGAGGGGGCAATCCACAATTTCTCAATGCGCTGCTGAAATAGCTTCACTGGTCTGGCGGTTCTGACAAACTGAAGCTCACACTGAGCATTCACTGTTACGTTCATGGTTTACTGCTAACCTGAGGTCCAGCTCATCTGCCTGTCCGAGTGCAGACACACCCTGTCTCTGTCCTCGCATGCCACACACACTGCACTGAATGCTTCACCGCTTTGGTACACTCTTCTGACAGCATGGCATCTTTATGTGTATAAGCGCTTATGAGTGGGGGCAATTGTAACAATTTTTAGTTTTGATGTCATCACTCAAAAACCTCTTGAACTATTTGGATAGATTTTTATATGAAGACCTTGTATCTGTGTTCAGCTTCTTTACAGTCATCAGTTGCTACAAGCAATGTCACAGTTAAATCTGCTCCTACATGCAGGGGGCAGATATAACATCATATGGGATATGTAAAGCATTTAATTAAACCTAATTCGACATCTACAACTGTGTTCAAACATGTGTCTGAAGCTCCTCTCGTGTCATACTAAATATCTTCAAAGGCAAAGTCATGTACCTCAGCACTACTGCTGTAAAATAAATCCCGGGGGGAAACACTGTGATACAGTACACTAATCTGCATCAGCAATGCTGTTCAAAGCAACATAATGCTGCGAAACCATTTAGTGCCACGCGGAAAGCAGTTTGACGTCATGTGGTGCAGCAGAAAGTAAGGAATGTGGGATGTTGGATGGGTGTCTGTGTGGTTGTCTTTGACTGTGATGTTGCAGGTTTGTGTCCCATTTCACACAACAATTAGGTGTTGAAAATGTTCCTGTTTAACCATGAATATGATCTGATCCTGACGAGTATTCTCATGGCCTGTAGCGAGGATGATCTATCATGCAGCACTTGGCATCCAGAGCCAGTGACTTTCACTTATTCCCTGGATGTCAAGGTGGTATCTTTTCATCTCACTGAGGACTGTCTTGGTGGTCTCTTACATAATTCGGACATTCCATGCTCCAAGGAAGATCTTGGATTTTGGCCCCAGTAGATGCTCTTTTGCACTCCTGATTTCCTTTCAGCTTTCATTAGGAGTGGTCATCCATCCATTTTGGTGGCTTGGGTTCTCCTAAGTGCCTGATGTCAATAGTTTTGCTCATTGTAGTTTCTGTAACAGTGTGATTTTTATGGGGTAGCATTGTTAGCCCCACGCCCAACCCCCAAGCTTGGAGGGCCAGTTTACTGACTTTCGTTGGGCTCCCCGCCTGAGACCAATCTGGCATAGCTCTCAGGGTCTTAGAGGCGCGCAAGCCTCTCCACTACGATAAGGTAACAGCACAGGGAGATGGCTAGGTCATGTGCTAAGACTGGAACAGGGCCAGATCACAAGACCTGCCTGAAGATGGACACCACAAGGCAAAAGAAAACCCAGAAGGCCAAAAACCATCTGGCACAACACTGTGACACTGGAGCTGGAAAAGATGGACCTGTCATGGGGAGAGGCGCAACATGCTGCCAAGGACCGAATGCAATGGAAGGAGCACACTGAAGCCTTCTGTCTCATAGGGGATGAAGAGGGGTAAGTAATTAAGTGTGATCTGATCCTAATCATCTCCAAGACTACTTACAGACGACGAATTCAAAAAGAAAAAAAATCAAATTCATAATGAAATAAAATAATATCAGTGCACTTTTTGTGGTGTGAAATTCTGTACAGATCACCATGTGGGAAGGTGTAAGAAGTGGGATTTGGATGAATGTGAGTGTTGGTAAATGGGTGAATAGTTCAACTCCATCACGGCTACATATTGACATTCAATTTCTGCAGCAGGTTCATTTCAAACACTTATTGGTGGAAGCTGTCTTTGCAGAGCTGACAAGTTAAAATCTGATTCTGGAGGAATTTTAAATCAGTATTGATGGCATGTGAAATGCAGGAAAGCAAAATTGAAAAAGTAATTCCTTGTATATTATAATACAACACATCTTTGCACATGGAAAGCATATAAGTTATTTCTGTCCTGCTGCTGAACTCCAGAGTGCCGGAGCTGCCACAGAGCTATCAATCACCCAGCACTTGGAACAGCAATCAGCCTGGTTTGTCAAGCTGTTGCTGCAGCGGCTAAATGGAGCGCGGGCGCAACTCCACCGCGCAACACTGGAGCTTCCAGCATTATTTTCATTGTTATTTGAGTCAGCAATCAAAGGACAGCCATTCCAAGAGGGACTCGAGGCTATTTCCCTGTTGCCACAGAGGTTCAGAAAAAAAATTCATGGATGATTTTTCCATGGACGTGTGCTTCCAGTGCTGGCTGTGTGACTGTTTTCCAAGTACTGGCATGTACCGAGGGACCCTCACATGAGTAGGTCTGAAGCTGCAATCAATCATGTGTGACTGCAGAAATGTAACAACCACGTACAGCAGACAATACATGCAGTGCATGCACGCAGTGGTGTGCAGAGAATCACAAAGACACACACACGCCTTAGATATGCGCATGTCCACCTGTTCTCTTTGTCTCTTGATCTTGCACTCAGACACACAACAACACAGGTGTGATGGGAAAAAGAACTGCTGTCAGGTTCAGTGGTTGCAAAACACACCGTCGCATCTGTAATCCAAGCAGCCGAGAACGCACAGATTACTACCCCCTCTCCTGAGCTTCAGCTGGCGTGCTATGAAGGACTGGGAAAAAAGGTGTAAAACAAATAACTTTGGAGGAGCCCAGCGGTGCACGCACAGAGATTTATTTGGACTGGAGCAGAGCCCGCAGTGTTGTTGCTCTGTCCTTGATGCTAAAGTTTACTTTCAGCTTCACGCTCGTCATCTGTCAGAGGGAGACTAATGATGCCGAGCACAACATTTGCTGGGATGAAAATCATTATCAGCGAATAATTTTCCCTGACAGTCCGCCCTCTCTTTCCAGTAGCCCTCATGAATACTCTTGACTTCAAAGAAAGACTTGACACAGAGTGGAGAGTGCTCTTTCCACTGTGCACATTCAATCTGAGTTAACTGGAATGTAGGTTAATTGATGTCATAGGTTAAGATGATGATAATGAATAATGACAACAGCCGTAGAGATGAAAGATTAAACACGGACTTCTAAACAACACAGAAAAGTGTTTTGTTCCTTTAATCACATCGCTTATGAAAATCAGAATTTGACAGAATGTTTGTGAAACACACGTCTATAGGTGAGCATGTGTGTGTGTTTTAGCAAGGACCTCCACTTCGAGCCTCACACACAAACACAGAAAGCAGCGCTAAGCCGTAGGCACACACAGCCAACACGCACAGTGTGGAGAACGAGATGTCATGACAAAAAATGTGTGTATAGTAGCTGTTTGGGTATCAGTTTAAATATACGCAGGTTGTGCATGTTTGTGAACTCATATTGTGTGTGCATATCTGTAAAACGTTTGACAGAATATAGTGTGTGCTGCATACAAGCATGCAAAGACATCCTCCTGTCTCAATGACTACACACTAAGAGGTCGACTGATTCATTGGTATTGCCGATTAATTGGATGGTCTACAAAATATCATTATCGGCTGATAGTGTCTGATGGCAAAAAATAACTCCTGTCTAGATTTTTTAAGGTCAAGGTCAAGGTCAACTTTATTTATATAGCACATTTAAAACAGCCAAGGCTTTAGGGTTAAACCCTGATACACAAAGCCGACGATTGACCGTTGGTCAAAGTTGGGCCATTGGTGAGCATCTGCTGCCCCTGTCGGTGCGGTGTGTCTCGCACCATCACCCCTCATCAGCTTTTTTTGGCCAATTTAACATGGTGAATCATTGTCAGCAGAGTGTAGTCCATCAGTCAATGAAATCACTCGGACTCTGCATACAAACATGCAAAAACATGTCTGTCTTAATGGGTGCGGTTACATGATGGCTTCTCATTCAGAATGAAATAAATCTGAATGAAATCATTTGGAATTAAAGTCTTTCCAGATAGTTTACATGGGAGGTATTCATTCCAATTGAGGGTTTACACGGGAGATCAGTTTAATCACCTTTATTCGGGTCCGTGCAAGGTTTGGGGCAGGGAAGGTTTCTGATTGGATAGGGGGCGGGGCGGATGTTACGTGTTTACGTTTACCAGAAGAAAACACTATAGTCCTCGCTCCGGATAACAAGATGCTTGACGACGCCGTTCTTAGTGCCATTTTGGGCTTGTTTTGCTTATATTCTTGAAGCAGCAGTACGACAACAACCTTGTTCTGCTAAAGCTTCGTCTGTTGAGGAGAAGAGAGGTAGAAGGTCGAAGAAGGGAGATAGAAGACCGTGCTGTGGCGAATGGAAACTGGTGAGTGCAACGAGTCCGACTGCTCTATCTCAGCCCGTTGCTATGCACACTATATACGTCATCGCGCCAGAAGGGCAAAGAAACGAGCATGTGCAGAAAGACCGGAATGAACTTAAAGAGGAATGAGTGTATACAAGTGTGAGAAATTATTTTATTCGGAATTAGAAACGGAATATTCCAGCCCCTTACATCGGATTGAATTTTCAATCGCATTGGCCATTTTCATTCCGAATTAGATGTTTACAAGATCACTTTTAATAGGAATGAACTTTCATTCCGAATGAAAAGGGAATTAAACTGTCCATGTAAACACACTCAGTGACAATATATTAGAGGTCAACTGATTAGTTTGTATTGCTGATTAAATGGTGCTGATACGATGTTCTATAAACTATCGTTATCGGCTGAACTTGGCTCTGATAGTGTCTGCTGGGTAAAGAATAACTCCCAGCTAGCTTCTTTTTAGGGTTAAGGCCCTGACACACCAAGGTGATGGTCGACCGTTGATCAAAGTTGGGCAGTTGGCGAGTGTCTGCTGCCCTTATTGGTGCGTTGTGTCCTGTACAGTTGCCCCTCATCGCCCCTTGTTGCCCATTGTCGCCCCCATTGCCAATTCAACATGTTGAATCGTAGCCTGTCAGTAAACAGTAACAATCTGATTGGCAGTTCAGCTCAGGAAGTGAGAAAAGTCAAGAAGGAGTGAGACCAAAACAAACTTGTTAAATGAGGTAACATTATTTTTCCTTAGCCATTGAGCTATTCAGCAAAAACGTTTCGTGATAGTTTCTGTCATTGTTCACTTGCACACAGTAAATATGGCTCTATTATTTTAACACTGGATTGTGTTGTTAATGTGCTAACTGGCTAACTAGCATCATGACGGTTTCCTGGTTTCCCTTTTCGAATAAGGATTATAGACAACTGCCATCTGTTGTTAAGGAGAGTTAGCAGAACGTATGTGCTGGTTGACGGGGGCGGTGTGTTCATGTGTAACTTTTTTGGCCGAGACATGGCAAAGTCAGGTGATGCAACAGAGGACCTTAGTCTCCGCTAATTATCTAAGTCAGTTTTGTGTGTCTGGGGCCTTTAGTTTCAGTGTTGCCAACTCTTTTCCAATGTAAATAGCCGGCACTAGCTCAAAAAGTTGCTAGAAGTCGCCAAATGAACAGCATATGTGTAAAGGAATTACAACATAATATATCTGAATATATATTTCTCACAATTTCCCTAATGGTCTTATCTAGCGAGAAGCTTAGTTTGATTTTAGTTCTTGATTTATATAATTATTTAGGTATTAATTACTTTGAGTTTGATACTATGTGCTCCAGATTTATTCATCAACACATTTATTAATTTGACTTGGATGTACTTTGACAATGTCAAATTTCGGATGATGATATCAGCAAGTTACTCTGCAATCAGATTTTTCCTGCCCCAGACTATCATTATTATATTGACCTTTAAAAATCCACTATCTACATACAGTCATGCAGGCACAGTAACACACAGAGGACACACACATGCACAGGTTTGCAGTTAAAGGTCATTTGTCTGCATTTAGCTCAGTCCAGGTGGGTTTGAATCAATGCGAACAGTCTACTCCTTGGACTGGGGAATGGAAGTCCTATAATCCAACTGCTTTCTCACTTCAATGCAACACATTTGCATCTCTTTCTTTTTATCAAGATATATAGGAATTAATTAGAATATGCTCCCTGATGTCCTAAATATAAACTGTACAGCACATATGCAGCAGCTTCGGTGAAACAGTGGAGAAACAGACGGTCAATAACAAGCGGAAAGAACCGGCCAGAGTAGACACAGCCAGAATCGATAGACTTCTGCCTTAATGTACCCAAAAGTCAGTCGTTTCTTCTTTCTTTCTTTCTTTACTCCTTTCTTTCTTTCTCTCCAAGGCAGGCGGTTAGACACTGAACATGGGCTGAAGCCAGTGTAGGTCTGTGCTAATGTCTTTTTTATGTCTTGGCTGTTAAAGGTAAGAACTGAAGGAGCAGAGGAATGGCACTATCATCATCATTATCGCCATGATTACTGGCTCAGAACAACAAATATGTACACATGTTCAAAGATCTTTTTCTCAAATTAACCTTCATTTGTATCATCATTATCTCTGCTTGCAGTAGACTCAGGCTTTTTGCCGCAGACTGAAACCACAAAAATGCAGAAATGTCAGAGCCGTAACAACAGGACAAGAAAATGGGTGAAATTAAGAGGCTTTGTTGGTGCTTAGGAGGAATGTCAAAACACGTGTTATGGATGAGTGTGTAAAATGCGGGCCCTTTAAGAGACAGAGGAGTTAAAGGAGGCAAACGTGTGACCGAGTAAAGGAAGTTCAGCACGTTGGATGTTTGAGCCTGTATTTCTTTATGTCATCACACATACACATGATATCAAGACCCGCTATATCGACTGATAACACACTCCCAGAAACATCCACTGGCACACATACGTGCACAGACACACGCCGTATGTGTGGATACATGTACAAATAAAAACCACATGCACACACACACACCCGTACAAGGTTAGTTAGAGGCCCATCCTCTGCTTCAGCCTGTCTGAAGTCGAGCTATAATGACATCCAGGTATGTTTGCTCTTCATTTTACACGGCTCATCGCAGCTCCAAACAGGGTATCAGCACAGGGGGGAGCCTGTGTTGTGTGTTTTCTACAGAGATCATGATGTCCTTGCGCACATCTGTATGGCAGTGTGAACTTGCACGCCGCTTGCTCCATGTGTGCACTACTGCTGTGTTTGTTGCAATGTGTATGAGCTCATGTAATCAAACGTGCATTAGTGCGTCCTTGTACGTGCGAGTGTGTGAGCGGGCAGGACTTTGCCCACATGCGTAGACGGAGCCCTTCTCCCCGGCTTGTTGACATTCCAGTAGCTTGGCCTCTCCATCTGCTCCAAACTCTCCTCTCATTCAAAACAGACCTCCCCTCTCTCTCTTACACACACACACACACACACACACACACACATTCTACACCTTATTCCACCCGCTACCTTCTTATTGAAAGCACAAGTAAGACATGAATGTACAAGTTCGCCCTGTCCTCCGTCAGCAAAGCTATGTTTGTTGAGTTCATCCTTGAGTCTAACGGGAGCAAAGTATGCACTGCACTGTACTGTATATTGGTAATGGGGCAGTTGACAGGATGTTTACTCTTGCTGTGGCATGTTGACTGCTGCTTTATGACATTAAAACTGTCTTTCCTGCAGCGATGAGGTTACGTGGCACTCTTTCCCCTCAGTCTGGCCCATCTCTCTTTCCCTCTCCCACCTGAGATCCTTCCTCAAGCCTCTATAGTTTCTTTGCGTTTTTTTGGTCAAGCCCTCTCGTTCATCGTCTTACTGCTAGTTGAAATGGACATCCTGACTGGAGTTGTTCCAATATCAGTGTTGGGAATGCCTCCAATACTGCCTAAAGTTCCAGATATGGTATTAACAAGTAGACAAGTCTATGTGCTGCTCCGATACCACATAATTTGGGGCAGCAGTAGCTCAGTCCATAGGGACTTGGGTTGGGAACCAATGGGTCAAGTCCCCATCTGGACCAAATATGGAGTGCGGACTGGTAGCTGGAGAGGTGCGAGCTCACCTCCTGGGCAAGGTGCCTTCGAGTAAGGCACCAAACCCCCAACTGCTTAGGGCGTCTGTCCATGGAGAGCCCTCCTGTTCCAGCATCTCTCCATTAAAAACATGTATAGGTCCTGTCTGTGCATGTGTGTGTATTTTGGGCCTGAGTGTATGTATACAGAATGAAAAAAAAAATGGAATTCGCCCTCTGGGATTAATAAATACAGTATATAGAATATTAATTCATTGTAAAAGACCTCCGGATAAAACTGCAGTTTTCCCAGAAATCAATTCTTCTTTGCCGCTCTGACACAGTAGCCTACACACAGCAAGTTGCACTGCACACCCACTGGCAAACTACTATTTTAGAGCGGTGAAGAAGAATTTATATCTACTAAAAAGTGTTATGATAGCCATTAGAAAAATTTTAAACTTGATAATAAAAGAAGGTTCTATGGCTCATGTTTTACAAAGGGTTTATTGTGAGCCATGTCATGCAACAATGACAGCATTCATTTCATGTCCATACAGGGTTAATGGTATACAGCTATCAAAGTTTTAGTTCAACACAAGGGCATCGGATTAGTACATGGTATCAGGCCAGTCGTTGGGATATATAGGCAGGGGTACAACGTTTTGCCTCACCTCTCACCTTCAACTCTGGTGCCCCTTCACGTTTTTTTTTCTCAGATATTTGGTCATTGCCTCTCCTCCAGAGTTTCTTGTTTTTTCTGTACCCTGACATTTCTCTTAGGAGCCCCTGATTTGGGGTGAGGCATTCTGATTTTGCTAGTCACGTTTACTTTAGCGGCACTTGTGAGTTCTCCGCATTTCGCATCTGACTCCTGCTGTCAGATGGACTGTACCATTTCATAACCTGCCTGTGGGGGGAGGCAGCATCAGGTGTTGAAATGTGTTTTAACGATAAAAATACATTTTATTATCATGTAAATAAATATAATTTGTATTGTCAGTGATGTAAGTCAGTAAGTAAATTGTTGTACTTGATCCAATAAAGGTCAATCGTAGACCTTTTCATGGACCCCTCCTTTGGCCTTGGGCCGGGGTCCTGTGTGCCCTTTGACCCCCTTTGACGGCGGGCCTGCTTGGTATCGGCCGATAAGCAAGTTCAGGAATTGGAAGGAAAACATGATGTCATAACATCCCTAATCCCGATTTATGTTAAATCTATTTTAAGTTCCCAATAGAAAGGGAGTTATCTCTTTGTAGTTGTCCTAACTTCAGCTAAAAGCTGTTTAGCCTCAATGCTAACGTCTTTACCTACAGTTTAATTTTGATGCATAAATTCAAAATTGCAAACAAATTCTTCTCCTGCAAACTAATCAGAATCAGGAATTCTCAGATTTTAGCTTATCCAGGTCCGAGTAGATGTATCAGTCCAAGTAACAATAAAAAATGTCACAATACTGATCACAACAGGCAACCTTTGGGAAATGTACAATGCACAACACCATTTTTCCCCCCATTTGCCTATTTCAGATGCTCCGAAGCCTGGGCGTACACACTTGCCCGATGAAAGGCATTTTCACACTGTATCTCAATATTGAAGGCATGAGCCTACATGTCTTAAACCTATAGGTGCAGACAGGAGCATTCATGCCTCCTGTGCTGTGTTGAAGGACGGGGTATTCAACATTTCCATCCTCTTGAGCACACATGAGCCCGCATATTTTACCTTTCAACTATGGACAGGAGTGCTCTTGATGAAAGTCTGTGGCTGTGAGAAATGGGGTTCCTTCCAAAAATGAACGAAATCCAACATTTCAAAGTACATAACAATCACAAGTGGAGTGAAAGAGAGTGAAAGAAGTGGTATGTAAGCAGTTTTTAGTAAAAAAAAAGAAGAGAATACTTTAACTAATTGCATTTTTTTGAGTCATGACACACTTTTCTTTTCAGAATACCTGTACTACACTTTGGCGTTAAGTTATGCAAGTTTAATCGAGTTTTTGTCACACTGGAAAATTAATAAAATCTAATAAATGAAAGCTGCCAAATGCTTGTTCTGAAATATATTGTGGAATCTACATTTTTAATTTGATGAGGTGTCAGACCTTGACCACAAACACCTTGATCTGAGCTAAGGCTGGCTGTAGAAATGGAGGCCTTAAGAAACATAGAGCGGATGTGGTAGTGTTCTGGCAGCAGGTCTGATCATTTTAACCACGGTGGCCTGAAAGAGCTCATTGTTCTGTCTTGGATTTGACAGAAAATGTTTGTAGAAACAATCAATGAACGAGCTGCGACTGTGTGCACTCTAATTGCTTCAATTTGGTAGCACTCGAAAGAGACAAAAGCTCTCACCTGTTGTGTAAATTGTATGTTCTGTTTCTATTGTAGCCACTGACAGTTAAGTGGTGGCAGTTAGCAGCGAGGATGTGATGAGCCAAAGGAGTCCTACAAAGATAATTCCGCTAAGTGTCAAGAAATTACACAACAGAGCTGTTGCTTCTAAATGTCAAAGTGTCCATAAGAAAGTGACTGCTGTGCTCCAGCATCACAGCCGGCTTTTGTATCTTTTCTATTATTGTATTTCAGGCGGATGTGAGTGTGTGTAAAAGTCAGGGATTAAACCTGGGACCTTTCTCCGGAAGGACCCCATGACCTTCTCGGAGAAGTGAATATAATGTATGAGATGGAAAGAAAAGGATGAAGGAAGTTGGAAAGGTGGGAGCAGATGTATTGCATGTCGATTTGTGGGAGAGGGGAGAGGAGGGGGAAGCATTTTATGGCTGAATTTGCACATGAAAAAGGCTGAAATTGTGCTGCAGACTTGATCAACCCAACAGCTGTCTGACTGGCAATAAACTCAAAATATAACCACTGAATATGATATTGGACTGGATGTAATTTGAAACACCATACACAAGTTAACAACCACTAATGTATTTAATTAGGACACGTCCCCTTGCATGTATTAATAAAATTCATAATAGGCTAACTCTCTGTACACCTACGTGCTAGCTTGACATTGATCATCATTAGAGTCACATTATGCAAGTTTTGACCTCTCTCAACGTGGAGTACTGACATGTTGTGCGCTCTGCTTGGTATGCCAGAAGATTTAGTTCGTCCCAATAAAAAAAAATACCAGGATGTCCTATTGCATGCAGTCACATTTTGCTATAAGGAAACCAGCACGCTCTCCTGGCAAATTCGACCCACAATCCTCTGCACCGCAGTTGATACATCCCATAGATTGAGGCACAAACACATGACAGCTCATTGAAAGCACGTTGACGGATCACTGACAGCTGACAGAAGCCACAATGACAGTTGACAGCTTATCCAATTGACTGATGAGCAGTGGAATAGATAGTGATCACAGGGATAGGAATTGTTTCAGTGAACAAAATAATCAAAAAGATAACCAACAAAAGGACATTAACTATGCTTATAACAATGACGTGATTTTACCGTCCTGAATATAACACTGCATGTTAGAATCTACGATGTGTGCAGTTATATCTTCAAAGTTAAAACCACATACATTGCAAAGTAACAACAGCAGAGCTCTCTGGGGTTGACCTCCATCTCTGTTTAGCTTGGAAAATGGTGTTTTGGTAACCCCAAGGTAACGTTATCACAAAGTTTTACTAAAAATAAAAGAAAAAGGTTGCTATTCCAAAGTATTAATATCGTAAAACCTCAATTAAATAGCCTGGGCTATTGTTTGCTTAAAAGCCAATATCTAGGACAGGCCTTTAATTCCTTTCATACAAATACAAATCAAATGCAATTAAATTATTCATATAAACCAATATGAATATTATTTGTATAAAAATGAGGGTTCGTATATCACATTAATTATCAATCTTTCAGTTGCTCCAGCTCTGAGAGACAGCACATCAGACAGAGTTTACCATGCCGGTAAATCAGATGAAATTACAATCTTCTTTGGTGCTCATGGTTATATCTATACACTTGATCAACACAGCTAACTAAAGTTAGCTCAAGTGGGTAGCCAACAACCTGGTTTTAAACATCCAAGGACTTTGGCAACCAGACCAGGCGTCTAATTGAGACAGGCCTTTATTTGTTAAAACGTGTCGCCACACCGGGCTAGTAAAAGGGACTGGGCGTTTAATTGGGACTAAGCTTTTAATTAAAGTTTTATGGTAAGCAGTATGTCTGTTTGGACCACTAATAAATTGCCATAATATACGATGGATAATCCACTCTGAGCTACGCCATTATGACACATAATGCACTCCACACTTCACAGGTTAAGGTCTGGACCTCAACTGAATCTGTGTGATTTCTGAGGATATGGAAGTGAGCTTTTTTTGGAATGTATACTACATAAGGTTTTCTTAAAAAACGTAAGACATGTATAGACTCATACAAAAGGAATTCCTCTCAATCATTGCTTATGACCCACTAGAAGTGTATAGTGGTGTATTTATGTGCAGAGACTCTGCCGTCTGTCTGCATTTTGCTGTGTTCAGGATGCAAATTTGCGTTTCCAAGGCCCAACTCTGCCTACTCTGCCTCTGATTCCTGACCCTGACATTCCTACCCTTACCAATCACACTCCTCTTGCCTAAACCAACCCATCGGCTGTATTAGGCGTCTGACTTCCGGCAGACGGCGATACAGCCTCTGGGGACAGACCCACGATTTTTTGATATTCCGGTCTGATTTGGGCGGAGGAGGCGAATTTCCATTTCCGACTTCCGTTTATATATAAGTAAATATGCTGAACCATTGCGATGGATTCAGAGTTTGCAGTGACACCAATTATGTTCCGCCTCGTTAGTTCACCGCACGGACCGTTTAACCTGGCAACAACTGCAGCCGGCTCAAACGTGATTGGTCAGTATCACGTGGACTACAAACAGCCTACAACCAGAAACCAGGGCTCTTCTGCTCTTCTTCCAGAGGCAAGATCTCTGGGGTTTGCCTACAGACTCTACATTCACTGAATGTAGAGTCTGTATATAGAGACTAAAACCAACCCAACCAATGGAGGCAACAACTTGTAGCGACTAAAACCAACCCAACCAATGGAGGCAACAACTTGTAGCCAATCAGAGATAGATAAAGTTGGGTCATACCTTTGCCACCCTAGGAAATGCAAATTTGCATTCGGGACATTTCTGGGCTGCAAACTTTGGGCATGGGTGTGACGCCCCCAGCCAATGACAGCATGCAAGTGAGGTTGGGACTTTATAAAAAGGTAGCAACCAGGTGGAAGTAGCATGCATCAAAGAGGAAGCTATGAAACTCACAAACACAGTGCTGAAACAACGCAAACAAAGACAAGGCTCATTCCAAAATGTGACAGAGTCTCGGGCTGGCTTTCACGTTCGCTGTCGAGCACCGAAAGAGAGGATGGGGATGAAAAGCAAAGCATAGTTGACTTCTTTTTGGTGGAACTGGTAGGTGCTGGTAGTTAGTTTAGTGAGCTTGCTAAAGTATCCGCTTTTCCATTACAACAAATGTAATGTTCCTACAACAGTAGCTTGCGGTATACGTACAAGCAGTGTAGGGAGGACGGGCCAATTTGAATAGTATACCTTCAACCGCACGTTGCCTCAGTGACACTCTCAAAAACACATGCACTGCACCAACGTCGAGAAAACAAATGGGTGGTCAGCCAAAGACCAGGGCAGGCAAACAGCACCAGACAGTGGGCAGATTGACAAAAAGAGAAAATCAATATGAAAGAGTTAAGCCGGAGCCACTTTAATATTGTACCCTGTCCTCTGTGTGTCCATGTTGCAACAAAGCTTTTAATACCAGAGAGAATCTTTGTCTGGTCCCCTCTGTCTCACATACACACACAAATATTGTACATATATTATAGTGAGAAACACAACAAATTCCCTGGATGCATTGTTTATTGTTCATCAGCATTCCCTGGAACTTCTGGTTTTTGCATTGCTGGTAGCAGAGAAGCAATTGCGATTCATTTCCAGCCCTACATCCACCCTCAAAAATGTACCAATACCTTGTTGAGCTTTCCCCCGCACACACAAATACACATGTACAAGGACATATGCTATCTTCAAACACACCTGTCGAACACACAAGTGTACGCTCACACAAACATTCAGATGCACACGCGTCCTTGGGGACAGGAGCACTTGTGTTCATTCCAAATTAATAGCACGCTATATGCTCTCTTCACCATCACGAACATATTTGGTTCTCCTCTGGTTCTTGTGCATATGTGTGTGTCTGTGTGTGAGTGTGCGTGACACGTGGATAGGGTGGATTTCAGCAATGCTGGCCAGCAGTGATAAGAAGCCTAAATCCCCTACACATTCTCACATGGATAACCAAGGCTATAGGCTTCATCTATAGAAACTGCAGCTTCAATTGAAGGACACCAATAGGGCGTGTGCTGAAGAATAACAAGGGTGAAGGAGAAGGTGAGTTTTTTTCTTCGTTTTCCAGCCTTTAAAATAAATTTCACTTTGCTTATTCAAGAAGACGCAGTGTTTTGATACAGGTAGGTCATGGCATCAATAACTTCTGGTCACTCTGCTATTCTGTATACATGTGTGAATTGGCTTTTGTGTTCCCTCAAAGTACACATGTTCGACAGCAAAATCAATTCTATGCTTTGAGTTTCTCTTGCTAATTAGTTTAGGATTAGAGTTAACCTTTCAGCATAAGTGCTGAGCAGAGTGAAAACAGGAGCAATACAATAGCAGGGACAGAGATATGCGGGGCAAAATTGTGTCGCTCCCTTCTGGCACTCATACATAGACACAAACGCACACTCTTGCAAGATTAGAAAACCCCCTTCGCAGTGTGTGTGTGAGTGATGGAACGGGCTTGCCTCAATTCATCACTGTGCTTGTACCGCATGTCTTGACATATAGGTTTTTCTTGAGCATGTGTGTAGGAAAAAGGTACAGAGAACTTCAGCCAGAAGGTTAATGCTCCCTCTACCAGATTACCTGAACTGTGTAGGTGTAAACTGCTGTGATAAATATGATAGGTTATCGATTTGACAGATCAGACTTTATGTTAGCTAAAGAAATATGCCACACACACACTCACTGTACAGGCAAGACAGTGTGTGCCACTGTATGCCAGATTGAAATTTGATGTTGCATCAACATATTACATGGTTCTTGCTTGGATCTTCTGATTATGTGTCTGTTTCATGCAATTATGATCATAAATATATGGTAAGGTTTACTTTTTAAATTTTTAAATGCCACATAGACCCTAAAGCCCCATTTCCACCAAGCAGTATGGTTCAGTTTGGTACGCTTTTTTCCGTTTCCACTGTGAAAAGTTGTGGATGGTACAGATGGAAATGTTCTGCACCGTCCCAGTTTTTGGTCCCTCCTCTGTTGGGATACCTAGCACACAGATCTGGTACTAAAAGGTGGAGCAGTCCGTTCATTGGTCAATAGCAGACGGTAACTCTTTCGACCAGGTTATGTGAACTGCATATATTCTAGTCCTCACTCGGAGAGAAAAAAAAAGTGTCGTGGAGCGTCGTTCCTGTGGGCAGCAACAACACTAAACCCCTGCGCTTGCCTTAGAAGGACTGAATGCACAAACCCACTATTTTTGAATATCCCATGGAGAGAGACTCTCACTGCAGCCTGGTTTATTTTGTTCTGAAAATGTCGGCGTGCAGCCTCGTTCTGTGGACGATGAACGAGGCGCGGACTTCCATCTGTGTCACCAGTAATGAGGAAATACAGTGAGTGCTGGACAGAGCAGTGAGTGACAACAGTGAGGACTGTTTGCAGTGGAAACGTTAAGAGGACCAAGGGTCTAGGTATCATGTCTGATGGGTTACTTTTGGTCCCAAAGGTACCATGCTGAAAGTGATTGGTGGAAACGGGGCTTTACAGTATCTAGAGCTGTGTAGAATTTCCACATTTTTGACAATGTGATGAGTGCTACCTGACTTTCACCTTTCAACCCCTTTTTTCATATAAAAATGGAACCAAAACAAGTTTTGATTAAATCTGGCCAGACTCTGAATGAACAGTTCAAACACTGGAAACCATGAAAGCTGCTGTTCACAATAACAACTTTTGAAAAATCCCTGTTTTATCGTTTTCCAGCAGGGGAGAAGGAACATACACACTGTGTTCCAAAAGTGGTTGGAACTGAAGTGTGTGCAAAGGGGTATTCATAATTCTCCTATGCTGATTTTGGAAATTAGAAAAGCAGAAAAATCCACATAGTGACGTCTGTTTGTAGCTCCTACCTCATGCAGTGCCAGATCTTGGGTGTGAAGGAGGAATGGAGAGATGAAATTGTTAAGAGCTGTGGGATGTGTCCTGCCTGATGATGCACAGGTGGCCAACACTATTATCTTTTTGTTTATTTTTACTTTCACATTTTAAAATGTCATTATCAGGATTTCTGTAGGGTCAGTATCGCAGTAACTGCTCAGTAATTGATGGTCAGCAGCAGATGCTCCCTGCCCTGACACTGCAATAACTTCCACACCCTTTGCTTTGGTGAGAAATTCCTGGCGCTCTATCTGGAGACGATATTACCCAGTCGCTGGTGTCTAAATGAGATACCTCATCATAATCCCATGGCTGGTCACCTAGACTATGACAGGACATTACACTGCATAATGGCCTGTTAGTCCTAGTGGATTATGCAATGCAGTATCCCGAGGCAGCACCTCAGCTGCACGTCTGACAGTGACGGAGCAGGCTGGGCCTTTGTGTCTTGCTTAAGGGCACGTGGTTATTGTGCAGAGCCGGCCTGTTATCTATTCATAATGATACAATCTCCCAAACCATTAGGCCACACTGCCACTTGCACCCACTTTCATGTTTGAAATCTCATTATGTTTTCGAGGTAGCAAACCACTTCTGTTGAATGAGCTTGAATTTTCTTGGTATTTCTTTTTTGACCCAATAAAAGTTTTGTTTTTCTTTTTATCGTGAAAAAACACAACATATAAATCATGTTAAAAGCTGTCAGTACTTTAACAATCAGTAACAGTGTGACAGCTGTGACAGCCAACTTGAAGTCTCTGCCTGAGATAATATTTAAGTCACACACTCTTAGGAATAAGAATCCCAAAAGGGTTCTTCCTGAAGGGGTAAGGTTCCTAGAACCATTTGCTTTTGAAGAACCCTTGAAGAAAGGGTTTTCTGAGCTTTCTTTGTGAAACAATGGGTTCGATTAAGAACCCATTTCATCCAAGAAATCCTTTTTTAAAGAAAGGGTTCTTCAAGAGCTCTTTGTAAGGCAAAAGGTTTCATTAGGAACTTATTTCATCCAAAGAATCCTTTTTTAAAGAAAGAGTTCTTCAAGGGTTCTTTATAAGACTAAGAAGCCATACACATGCCATGTTTTTGGCGCCCTACAATTTATAGTTTTAAATGAAGATGCACAGCAAGTGTGCTCAAACATGCACGCATTACCGAGTGCCTATTTTTCAGGATGCATTGGCTGCGCCATGAGATAAACTAAGTTCAACCTTTGGAAGACTGCATGACGAGGACCAACCAATCCCAGCCGACAGGTATTTTTCCCTTCATCCGTAAATATCAGTCTGTGATAAGGGTGCAGGGCTGCCAGGGCTTTACATCTGTCGCCCGGATAATAAACCTACACTCAAACAGCTCCTGGTAGAAGATCAGCTCTGCACTCAGGATTTCAGGTAAATAGGCTATGATACGGTACTTGTTGTGGTTGCTTAGCAACCTCAACAAGTGCGCCACGCCACACTATTGAAAGCTGGCACAGAAAAGCCACAAGAGTAGCACCCAGTGCCTGACCTTGCGTTTTCCAGGCGGTTGAAGATGAGGCTTGTGTACGGCCCCTAAGGATGTCATTATAAATCCCTATATTTAAAGGGTTCTTTGTAAGACTAAGGGTTTCATCGAGAGTTTGAGTTTGGATTGTTGAATACACAGGTGTTAAAAGATCTCAAATATTCAAATCTTTACCCTATTTTTAGATGTAGATGCATCTATAATCTCCTTAACTGATTCGTTTGTCTTGTGTCCTGCCATAGTTGATATCTTCGCCATCAATTCATGCCATGCAATACCACATGGTCTTTATATGGGTACCCTGTACTTGGCATTCTGTATTTAGTTCTAATTTGGAAAGTTTCGGTCCCCAGCCCCACTGCACCACTTACATGTTTAACTAAAGCTAGGATTAGCCGGAGAGTAATGTGGTCAATTACTGGTTCTAGAGCACCCCTGGGTGAGTTGTAGATGAAACCCTTGGAATATAAAATAGTTATAGGTAGAATACCTCAGGTGGGTTCTTGTTAGCACCCTTAGGGGTCATACACATGCTTTTAAATTCATTATTTTCAACACAGAAGTGTCAAAGCAACATTTTCCCAAGTGCCGATTTTGCAGGGTGTGATGGCTATGCCCTGAGATAAATAGAGTTCAACTTGAATGACCTGGAACAACCAATCACTGCCAGCAGATGTCTTTCCCTTCTTCTGTAAATATAAGTCTGTGATAATTTTGGAGAAGTTCATCATTTAGTTTTTGAGCTTTACATCTGTTCCACACTTACAAAGCAAAGACTGGAAGAGGATCAGCTCTGCACTCAGGATTTCTGGTAAGTAGGCTATGATACAGTGCTAGTTATGGTCGCTTAGCAACCTCAGTCGCAACCTGCTGCGGGGCCCTTGAAAGTTGGCACAGAGTAGGCCCAAGAGAAGCAGCCAGCGCCCGAGCTGACATTGTCGAGGTGGTTAAAGATGCTGCATGTGTATGGCCCCTTAGAAGGTGGGAAGGTTCGGGATAGGACCCCCAGAGAAGGTCCTAGGTGGGACCATTACACCAAGCTTCTCTGTAGAACCTCTCATGTGTTGTTCTTGGTGGAACCTTTCGTATAACCGTTTATGTTGGGTTCTAGGTATAACCATGCAAAAGAGATCCAGGTAGAAGTTATAAAAGGTTTTACCAGGGGAAAAAGGGTTTTACTATGGGGACAAGCCACAGAACTCTATATGGTTCTATTTGGCACCTTTATTTCTAAGAGTGCACCTGCTGGTTTGGTTTGAGAGTTGCTCAGTGTATGAAGAAACAAAAAAAATTAACAAAACATTCCAAGTTCACTGAAGGACAACAACTAAAAATGTTTCTGCTGGACTGACCTCCAAAGACTACAAATCCACCAACACGCCTCACACAAGGTGGCGCATCAAGGCAGCTGCTCTGCAATGCTAATACTCCTCATCCAGTGATTCAAAGGCTCCCAAATGGATTATAGCCAGTGCACAAGCCCATATAGTAATTAATTCTAGAAAAACAAAATGAGTGTGCTTGTGTGTAATCGGTGTGGGTTTTGTGGGAGTGCATGTTTTCTCCCATGCGAAGAAAGAGTTTCTTGTCACTGCCACAATTCTTTAAGCCTCTGTGGACTTTCAATATCTCTGAGCTATAGTCAATGTTTTGTCAGCATGATGGACAAGAAAGCTTTGGGAATTTGAATTTGAAAAGAGTGCAGGGAGGCTATTGTCCCCAGACAATTCAGTATGAGGGTTTGGGGAGCTAATGGTTTTCCGTATGTATCCATTCCGACACAGGAAATCACACTTCCACCGAAAGAGATAGGACTGTCCTTGCACAATGTCATGGGCAATAAATACACAAACACTTGCATGCTCACACACTCTTAAAGATGGACATACACACCAATATGCACACATTTCTCCTTTGCTTTACTCTCTTTTGTTGCCTGTTTTCTACAAGGACAAACAGCTCTTTCAGAAATGTAGTGTTTTTCCCCCTGTC
Source organism: Epinephelus moara (assembly GCF_006386435.1). Lineage (NCBI taxonomy): Eukaryota > Metazoa > Chordata > Actinopteri > Perciformes > Serranidae > Epinephelus > Epinephelus moara. The sequence continues at coordinate 7,219,150 of NC_065514.1, read as the reverse complement.
CTTTTTTAAAGTTCAGCCAATGTGGCTTTCTTTCTTTGCTACACAGGTATTGGCTTACAGCCTATCTAGAAGCTGCCTTTTCAAAAAGTCTTCTAAAGAAATACAAAGTGACAGAGACTCAAGCACAAAGTGACAACACAAGACAAACCTTTGGAATTTTAGACTGCACAAAAGAATAGGAATAAATAAAAATCTAGGCAGAAAACAAGCACACAAAGCATCAAAGATAGAATCCACTCCAGATAATATTTCTAAGACACGTAGGTTTTATATTATTTATTTATTTACTTTTTTAAAATCAAGTAAATAAAGTTACTTCCTTGCTGAATGTCATGTGGACACGTAGCAGATGCATTTGGCCTACGACTCTGCAGTTACACCTCCTAAACACTAGTTGGCAGCAGGGTTTCTGTGAAGTGCTGTAGTTTAGTTTATTCAAAACACACATTAAACACACATTAAACATGGCTTAATAGAGACAATTTCAAACACAAGTACACAAATCAGCTTCACTATAACTCGCAGCATTCACAGACAAACACTTGTCTTTATCTGGACACATTTTCCCCACAAATACAACATGCTAACGTTATTAGCACAAGCCTATGGCATTTTACATTGTATAAATTAGCCTAGCAGCTAGCAGACTTTCCCTCTACTCATATGAAGCCAGGGACAACAGCAACATTTCACAAAGGTAACATTATAAAATTCGGCTTCATTACAACTCATAAGGTTAACTGACATGCTAACATAATTAGCACAAGCCTATGGCATTTTACATTGTATAAATTAGCCTAGCGACTAGTGGAGATTTCCTTTGCTCATATGAAGCCAGGATAAATCACACACAAGATTTAAAATGCTATTTTGTGGAGGCTTTATTGTTTCTCATCTGTGAAATTAAATTAAATAAAAGCTTCATTTCCACTGAGGGAAATGGTTTCAGCTTACAGAAATAGACAGGAGGTCTGCGTCGCCATGACATGCACGTCGGGCTACAGTGTAGGGTACCAACGTAAGCTTTGCGTGAACATAGGTAGAGCATTAGTTCGCCGCAGAAGTATAAAACCTGCATTAAACTGTGTGGATGTTATGGGACATTTTTGGTTGTTATTAAACCTTGTAGGGCAATGTCATTCTTCTTAATATTACTTGAATATGTCAGTCAAATTTCCTCAGGCTTGAATCTGCCATACACACAGTTATCTGCTCCATTTTAAATATTCCCATCAGAATACGCTGAAGCAGTGTGTGTCCTCAGTTTGTACTGCAAGACCAATTTATTTTAGACTTTAACTTCTTTTTGACAAGTATTGTTTGGATTAAATGGAACATTCATATTCTGTATAGTCACCAGCCCCTTAATAGCTACATCCTTGATGTGGCATTACTGTTATTATAAAATCCGATGCACCAGTTACTTTCTTACTACTGTTAATATTAGGTTTCATTGTTTTGCCTTCTTTTCTCTGCACTTATTGTTCTGTTTTCATTCCCTTCTCACTTGCATCATCGCACTCAGATACTTTTGTTTCTCTGTGCACTTTAGTGAAGCAGAATGACTTAAGTTGAGGGGAATGACAATAAAGTTGAGCTGAATTGAATTAAACTGAAATTCAATGTGATAAATGGCAATCTTTTTTCCCCCTGCCACTCTTCTACTTCCTCCGCACAATGCGTCACGCTGAGGTCTTTCTGTTCACAATAGATCAAATTAAATGTGTATATTTAGAAGTGTTGCACCATTGAGGGGTCCGAGACCCCTTTTAAGCCTCTGGTGATTCAGTTCCAACGTCTTGGAACAAAGTTTTATTGCAAGGCAACATTAGCCAAAAACTCTGCTCATACTGGCTGGAATTACATTAGCTTCCTGGCAACATTAACTTATTGAACAGTCTATCAGGAGGAACTGGGGGGAACTAGAGGGGGCTCACTGATTTTTAATGGCACGAGAAAACACAACTTGAGATTTAATGGGTTGGAATCAACAAAATGGCTCAGGAAACAGAAAATCTATCTTGCAAATGGTCACTCAATTCAGTAGAGGGGACATTCTGTTCATCTACAAATGAAATGCCTTTTTTAATGACTAAAATAAATTGATTTGTTAAATTGATTTCTTTGAAAGTGCAGGCGGCTCCTTTTGTTTCCAATATTGACTCTGGCTTAGCATCCTCTCTTATAATACAGGGAGTGTGGGATTTTTTTCTTTTAAAATCTATTTTTTTAAAAAAGGAAATAATGGCAATTTTGGACCATTTAAACCATGTTTTTACACATCCATCTGCCTGTCTGTCACACGAGAAAGAACACCAACATAAGGGCAGAAAAAATAAAGCCATATTTTGTTTTGTTTTTCCCAAAAAATAAAGACTTCATCTCATAAGCTGCGCTTTTATATTTTAATAATTAACTATCTCATTACATTTAAGATGAACTGCACTTTGGAAGCAAAGGAGCAACACATAAATTAAGTATGAATAAACCGTCCAAAAATGCATCATTATGTGTATTCAGGAGGCCTTTCACACAGCATGATGTACAGCATGGGAAGCAAAAAGTGCTGAGGTTTATATTTGTACGGCGCAGTAATTGGAAATACATTGAAAGCCTCAGAGCCAATCACAGTATGTTTGAACTGCCGCTTCCTCCGAAGTAAGGTTAATAACTTGAAACTTAAAATTCCTAATCTCCCTAAATATTTACCTCTATTCTTATTTCCCCACGCTGCTATTATGCTCATGCACGGATGCAAAGCAAGCAGACACACACACATACACTCATTAGCTGCACAACAGGGTAGTGGAAAGTTAATCAGGGCGTTACGACAGCCACACAGAAAGGTCACTGCACCACACATCCTCACACACACTCACACTGCAGAGCTTACACATTCATACACCTTCTCCGAATCTCTCCCACACATCAACACTAACACAGAAGATGCAGAAGAAACAGAAACCCCTTGATGTTGGGGGGTCGTATATGTGTTAACACACCCTCACACACTCACACATACAATGTGGAGTCAGGTCAGTAAAGCGGTAGTTGAAAATTCCTGATGGGATTATGTGGACTTAGCCTTAACAGCTACCACATCGGCAGAGAAACAGGCACACACACTAGTATGTCATCCTTTAAGTAGGATTTGTCACAGCATTGCATATACCGCTGTGTTAAAGTGCTACATATGATATGTGTGCAGGTGTGTGTGTGTGTGTGTGTGTACACTCAAATTTATCGTTCCATCTCCAAAATACCGAATGCTGTTTGACCCTAAAGCTGCTGCAGCACTCTACACACTATTTATTTGTCATTAAACACTGACTGGCTTTGACCTGCTGTAAGCCTCATTAGAACACACACCCATTAATGACTCACATTAGACACACACACACACACACACAGAGCAGCACACTCATATTATATTATTTGGCTCTTTTAATGAATTGCACCAGCCAGTTTCAGAGTATGTACACCGGTTGATGCAGTACAATGCCACTCAAGAGCAGTTCCACCTGAGCGTCCTCCTCGTCCTATGTCCACTTTCATCTTGAGAGTGTGTTTGAAGGAGAGACGCACTGCCTGAGAGAAGGACAGATAAAAAGACTGAAACAGAAAAGAAGAAACCTCTGCAACTTCCACTTTCAGATAGAATTTCAAAGATTGTTTTTGTCTCTTAAACGTTGTTAATGAAAGTGGTTGGTAGAGAGGTGGGGAGGTAGGACGACGGGGACGTTACGAAGACAGACACTAGTGTGGAGAGATAAAGCAGAGCAGGGGGAAACTTGTTGTCAATTCGTGTTCTCGTGCACATCGCCCATATCTTTTCAATTTTGGAGGGCTGTATCACAAGGACGTGGATGAAATGAGAGTGGGGTGGTTTGCGAGGGATCTGGATTCTGCATACTCTTGGCCTTTGAGACATGAATGCGTAATGTAACAGTGGGAATTCTGTTTTGCTCGTTGCAACACAGGAAAGTCAGAGGTCAGGGTCAGTCATACACCGATCTGGCAACCCATCGACTGTTGTAGTGAGAGCTGGTGCATACAAATGCAGATATATACATTTAAAATAAGCTCAGAAAAAGTTAAACTGTCATCAGATGATAACCATCTCTTTTGCTCATCACAGAAACTGTTTAACTGCATGCAAGCAAAGCCTGCTCAAACATAATTCGTCCATAGTACTCCAACTACAGAGACCAACATTTTGTCCTGTTGCCTACAGACTCTGCTTTTATGTTCAGATTTGTGTTTCCAAAAGCTGGTCATTCACATCTAATGCTTCGGTTGCCTTGCCCAAGGACCTTGATATAAAACCTAGCTTTTAAGTCTTATATTTTAGTGCTGAGGCAACTTGCCAATGACTCTCTCAAAGAAAATATCAATTCACAATCATTTTAAAGACATCGGGTCAATACAGGCCCGGTTTTTCCCACAAAAGAAAAAAAAGTCTTTGACTTGGATACATTTATCTTCAAGGACGGTTACTCTCTCATTGAGGATTGGAACATGACCCTAAAGCTTCATTTGGTGCCACTGGCTTTGTGCTTGCTTTTACTTTACTTTACTTTAGTAATGTCACCATGAAGTTCTACATTCCCTTCATAACTAACTGGCTGTAATGCATTCTCCGAAGATCTTGATAAAAAGAATCGTCCATATTGAAAGTGTCACTAGTAAACAAACCCTTGAAATATTCCTTTCATCTCTTCAGCTCTCCAACTATATCTGTTAATACACCGGGGTCAGGAAGAAGACGATAGAACTTAACGGGTATCACCTATTGTGTATTATAAAGACCTACAGATCGAAATGTGTTATCGTTAAACAGCTGTCTCTCTGGAACAAGCGGAAATTTTAATGTGGATGTACAGTGTTTTTAACAGCTTCAGACTTTTGGGAAGGAGCCATCAGCGAGAGACAGAAGCTTGATCAAAGCTTTACTGGGAAGTCTTTCTAATAAGCTAATGAATTAAAGGAGCTGGACAGGCCATACACACACATGTACACACTCACATGCAAACACTCAGGCTCAGACAGTGAGATTCTGAGATTCCATATCTTAGCATAAAGGACCACGATTGGTTGGAAATGGTCCATTACCAGACAGATGTTATCAGACAGTCGGGAACCCTGCGTCTATACTGGACCAATTATACTGTTGGCCATTGACTGTTAAACAATACTAGATTCAATGGACATTTTCACTTTTGTCTCACACTTAGATTCATGATATGTGACACACATTTAGGAGAGAAAACACAGGCTGATTGACAAAGTGCATGATCATGTGTCTGTGGGTGCAGTTGGGGCATCCTCATTAAAGATGTTTCCAGTAGCTGGTCCCGTCTTGGATCCAGTTTCAGGTTGATAAAATATCCATATTTGCTTAATGTAGCTCCAAATTAGCATTAATTCCATGAGTGGCTTGAAGACGATGGAGATAATAACCGCTGCTGATAAGCAGCATAAAATTTCACACAAATTGCCTTTTCACATCTTAATGGAGGCCCTGGTGCCAGCACACATGCCGATCCATTAGGGGGGTAAGAACATATCGATACCCTGGAGTATCACAATATTGTGTTTTGAGATACTTCATCGATTCTGAAAATTTGACTCCTCCACTCAAACGTAACACCATTTTGCCGGCATAAACATAAAAAACATGGATCTATAAAGAGAACTGGATACAGCATTGGAGGCAAGGCCCTGTTCCTTTCTATGAAAGTTGCTCACTGGCGCATGAAGCCGTCAAAGGTCGACTTCCGGGGTAGATAATTATGTAGATCTTCCGCATAGTTGGGCCAGTAGACTAAGTGCACTACAGAGTAATGCTGGCCCAAACGGCTAACTTCAAGTAGAGCCTTACAGTAACTTGAATGGGGATAAATTGATGTAATCATGCGACTCTTTCGGGATTTCGAAATGTTAGACTAAAAGGATATGATTCCAATCGTGAAACAAGTCATTTTGCGGGAGTTGTGACACTCAAAAAATGTGCACCCTCTGATTTTCACATTTTTTTTTGTTTGTTTGTTTGTTTTTTCAATTTAAGTCTATGGGAAAAAGTCTTTTTGGGCAAAATTGGCTTCTCAGTCTGGCACACGTCCTGTGCAGAGTCAAAAATGGCATACTGCTAGCTCCTAACACCGTAAAACTTTTAACTTTTAAAAGTTAAAAGCCCAGTCCAAATTAAATGCCCACTTCCTTTTACTAGCCCAGTGCGGCTACACATTTTGACAAATAAAGGCCTGTTTCAATTAGAAGCCTGGTCTGGTTGCCATGCAGTTCATTTAGAAGATATTTGGATGTATAAAACTAGGTTGTTTGCTACCTACTTGAGCTAATGTTAGTTAGCTGCTTAGACTGTGTATTAATATTTAAATTTTTATCCACATGGAGATGCTACACATCGTTAGCTCGGTTGATTTCATTTTACTGAAACCATGAGCACCAGAGATGAGCCTAAGTCATTCAGATTTACCGTCGAAAAAAGAAGAGGTGACTCCCTTCCTCTGAAGCCAGAATATGTGTCCATTCCTCGATTACCTGGTGAGTTATTTATATTCCTTTACTCTGAAAGGGTCCAACAATCAAAAGAATCAAAAGGTTTTCATCAATTTTAATCCAAGTTATGAATATTTTTTTAGGATAACGTGGTGTTGTGTTGATATGCCAGGTGCTGTAAAACAAGCGTCATGACATAACTGATATGTTTTTCCAAGCCTTGTTTTTATACCAGTGATATTCATGCCAGTTAAAATAAACAATTTGATTTGATATATTTGTTGAGCTTGCTTGCATTATTGCAATATATATTTGTTATCCCTGTATTGTGATAGGTATCATATTGCCAGGTTCTTGCCAATACTCAGGTCTATGATCCATGCACACACAAACTACGCAGACTATGTTGCAGACAGCTTCTCTTTTCTCCACCCCTCTGTTCTTGTTTCTCTTTCAACTAAAAACTTTTTGATATTCTCTCTTCTTTTTTCTTCTCGTTATAAAGCTCCACTGCTCTCTCTATTATCTATTATTGCAACATCTCCCTCCTCCGCTCCTCCTTCTCTACATGACACTTACAGTGTATTGCATTAGCACTCAAATAGACATAAACTATCATCCTTGTGTCCCTGTTCTAAATACCTCTTTCACATGGCCAACAACTCTTCAGTTAAACATCCAACACTGTAATCTAAGCAGCCACTCAAACGGCAACAACATAACCTCCATATCAGTGTCAATCAACCACTCTATCAGCTGCTGTGTCTGTGGAATCAGATGGGCACTCAGTTGGCCAACTCTTCAATCTTCCCACACGTAGGTCCTCCAGAAGGGATGTGATAGTTTTATATTGTGCGAACCAACAAGAATTTGTTCATCTAGTCAGCTGGTAAATCAATATGGGGGTATCAAGGATAAAATGAAATGTTTTGGGTTGCATTGGTTTTCAATAATGGTATTAATTTATCACCTTGTTAAAACACAGCATATTTAATTACAATTATCTGTACCCTGGTCAAAAGTAGGGATGAATCGATCCAATACTTATATCAGGTGTAGGGCCAATGCTGACTCAAATGGCTGGATCAGGTATTGGCAACAATGAGGTTGATCTATTAAATCCAATTCAATGTTTACGTCTGAATACACGTGCACCTCCTACATCATGTGTCAGAATCATGTCAGTAGACTGCATAGCTGAAGAAGCAGTTTGAGGTGTTTCACACAGTTTTACATCTACTTGCAATATCTGCAAAGCCAACACATTCTCACTCCAAAGTCATCATATATCGACGTTTAGTCATGGACCTTCCACGTCCAGATATGACATGCAAGGTACCCTGGTACCCCGTTGGTTCTTGACGTTCTAGGACGTTGTGCCAAGTTCTGTCTGTTACATGCATTGTATTTTTTCAAGGTACACTTTGGTTTTCACAGGAAATTTACTCTTAAAAAATAAACGCACTACGTCGGGACAACACCGTGAATTTACTTTTTTTTTTCTTCAACAACAAACAAACGTGGTTGGTTTTAGGATTAAAGAACAGGGTTTGGCTTTATTATCTCAAAGGACGCAAACACTCCACCAGATGAAAGTCATTTTTTGTTGGACCCATCTTCCACCAATCCCACTTGCCTCACTCGGACTTTCGCCACTTTAACTTTCATTCTTGTCCCTCCGAATTTTAGCCTGACGCCGCCGCGTGCTGTTAAACTAAAAGATGGCTTTTGTCATCAGAGTCAAGTCACTGCCCAAGTGCCGCATTCCAGTGACTTTGGGGAAAGCCAATGTTTCGAAGGGTGGGTGAATGTAACACAACCAACTTTATCAAGCACCTCCAGAAGCACTGTTTGGGGTAAAGCAAAGTTTAAATCAAGCCTGACATTGCCTTTTACATAAATGGATGATCACATTCATTTGAGTCATTACAGTGAGACATACAGCTTATTCATTTAAAACTTGTAACAGATTGGTACTCACACCCAAACCTTTGTATCGGTAAGGATATCGGGACTGAAAAAGTTGGATCGGTGTATCTCTAAAGAAATGTGAACAGTAGGTGCCAAACAAACTCAGTAATAATTTTTTGGAAAATTTGAGGCACACTGTACTGAACAAATGATAAAAAAGTATACAAAATAAATATTTCACATTTGCATATAAACACAATTTCTGTTCTGTGATTAGTTTTATAAATGTGATTTTATTTTCTATATTTTTCCTTTCACTTTGAAGGTGTTATTATTTGGGGAGGTTTATGCTTCTCTTTTGTTTTTGCTTCTTTTTGTGGACAAAAAAAAAAAACATGCTCCTTTTTTTCTTGCACTTCAAAGCCATGACTGAATGGGATTAGTACTGCTTCACTTCACCTCCCTGCCAGTCATCCAGTCAGTCTGACTGTAATCCATCTGCCAATCCAGTCAGTCAATCAATCAATTGGTTGAGCTCCATCTTGAATTTAATACAAACAGCGAGCCAAACAGGGAACACTGATTACACTGAGTGCTACTCAGGATAATGAGCGCTATCAAAGTTCCCTGCCGGCACATACATGGCTTACACATACAAGACATACAAGACAGACACACTGCACACACACACACACACACACACACACACACATCAATCTTTGTGCTTATTTACTTATTTACAGCAGCTGTCTGTTTTCTCTGATGACAGATCAGAGAGTGGTTACATTTCATGAATAATTGATTACATTTAGTTGTCTAGATTTGTCTTTTGTTTCTCACAGCGCAGAGATACACAAATCACAAACAGCAGCTAATGTTGCGAGAGCTTTCATCATAAGGCCTTTAGGTTTGGACGGCATGTTGGGAATGTAGTCGGGTGGGGGGAAAGTTATAGTCCAACATCTCTCATTGGATTGCCATCAAAACCCAATAACTTTTTCTTACTTGCACTGACTTTACTTGCCTATACTTACGCCTTCTGAGCACGGTCTTGAAATATTTCTTTGCTTCTCTTTTTTTTTTCCATTTCTTCTCTGTTATTATGAAAATCACTTGCACAACAAACCTAAATGAAGAATCCTCCCCACTGAGTCAAAGCCGGCCACGTTGGAATTACAATACTTGCAAACTCTGCTTCGGTGTAAGGACATGAAAGCAACATAATTACAGTAGTCCCTGCAATTACAGTAGTTACTTTCCATGCCTGCATGATATCCCCCATTTATATTCAGACTATAAGCTACATGATAGATAAATACTCACATTGTTGACATGTAGACACCGGGTTGTGAAAAGATAATTACCTGAACAGATTCTATAATATCTTATTATATGTATATACTAAATACTTTTGGATTTCTGTAGCAATTACTGCCAATTGCATCCGACTATAGGTGCATCTTCACATGCACGTGAATTAGATCGGCTGTGAGTGTGGCCGGGTTAAAAAATCGCAAGTATTAATTCAATTTGAGAATTTAACATGATCTATTCACAAGGGTGTGAATAAATAGGGGCCGCAGCGGAGCAAAGTGTACGCCAAATCGTGCTGGAAAGTCACAGCAGCACGTGTCGAATGCTCGAGAAATAAATACAGCTTTGACAGCTGTAATACCATGGAATTAGTGCGAGAGTTAACCTCCTACTCTCCCGCTGTCTCTCATTCGCTCCCTTTTCCCTCCGCCGTTCTGTTTCCTGATCTCTGCCTCTCTTCCCCCATATCGCTCCCCTGTCCATAATAATTAGATGGAATCAGTGTGAGGTAAAGAAGCTCAGCAAAGCGCAGAGATGGATCGCACAAAAACATTTAGTGACGGCGGTGTAGCGTCAGCAGCAAATGATGTCATGGGCAATAAATCTGGCTGTTGACCGCTCGGGTGATGGATTGAGAGATGGGAGAGGAGGAGATGGAGACAGGAATGGAGTAAAGGGGGGAAAAAAATATTCAGAGAGAGGAAATGATATAAAGAAACTAGAGAGGGGAGGATGGTAGATATGAAGGGAAAGGGAGAGGGTGACAAGTGTGGATGTGGACATCGAAGTGGAGGCAGGGAGAAGTGAGACGGGCGGAGGGAGGGGAAACAGAGAGGCATAAAGGCATAGAGGGAGGGAGGGAGACAGAGAGAGATGGAGGGAATTATTATGAGTGGAGATGTTTGTCTCTCAATCAGGATATGGACTCCCATAAATAACATACTCTCTCAGTCAACAGCATGATGTCACCACATTCACACACTCTCTCTCAGACACACACTCACACTGGAAAGCCGAGACAGTGGTAGTGGTGGCGGCGGTCATAAAAAAACAAAATAGAAAATTCACTCAAAGAAAACAATCTCAATTGCAGCACATTTTCCTCATTCTGTGCCTAATTTCCCTTTGTTCTCCTCCTCAACCACTGAACGCTCTCGTACTTTGCTCATTGGCATTCATGTTGTGCTTGTTCTTAGTATTTACCGTGTAAGGCACCCTGTTAATGACACTGTATTGCTTTGGCTAGGACTTTCTGGTACATCTCAGGATACGAATGAGACAGAGAGAAACAGAGAGAGACGGATGAAGAAGGAATCGGGGGAAAACGGAGAGAGTATAAAAGATTCAAAGAGAGGCTAAAAGAGATTAAGACAAATAGTGTAAGAAAATAAAGCTTCTTTGGGCCATGTGATCAGTCTGCAGTGATTGTATCACCAGGGGCATGGAATAATCTGGAAGACACATCCAGAGTAATCTTTAATTTCTAAAGGAACTCTATTCTTTCACTGCCCAAGTAGCTGTTGGTTAGGCAGTCATTTAGTCATCAAACACCAAATAAAGCACTCACCTCATGGGTGTAGCTTGGTTACCTGGGCTTTTTGAGTGCTTTATTTGGCCATGAGTGCAAAAATACTTCAGACGTCTTCACAGGTCTTAAATGTTGGACCTGATTTGAAAGCATGGGAAACCTACGCAAAGTTATAAATAGCAGAAACACTTAACAAAAGGACTTAAGGACACTCAGAGCTGGTCTGAAATAGACCCAATTAGACTTACAAATGAGGTTGACCTGGACTCACACAAAACAAGGAGAACACCAACACTGGCAGCAACACAGGCTGCGTTTCCACCAGAAACTTTAAGTATAGTACCTTTAGAAATATACGTAACCCATGCAGACATGTACCTTCACCCTAGATCTGTTTTGAATTTCCACGACAGACACTTCTCTTAAATGTAGGCAGGGTTGTTACTCACTGCTCAGTCCAGCTCTCCGTGTATTTCCTCTTCACTAGTGATGCAGAATGTCTTCATTTCGTTTATTAACCACAGAACGGGGTTGTTCACAGAACTAAAATGAACAGGCTGGAGTGAGAGTGTCTCTTTATGGGATATTTTACAATAGCAGGTTTGTTCATGGAGGCCTTTGCAGAGCAAGGGCAGGGGTGTAGTGCTGCCGGAGCGCACAGGAACAATGCTCTGCCAGGTTTTTTTCTCCAAGTGAGGAAATAAAATATACATTTCACAAAATCTGGTTAAAATCTATGTATATTTTTTGAAGATCTGATGAAGGCAAAAGTCATTCAAGAGATACATTAAAATCAAATGGAATTGTCTAAGTTGTTATATTGACATTTAAAGTGTGATGACGATTGATTCATTTGTAAGCTCATGCATTGAGTAACATGCAGGAAGTTGCCAGTAGCCGCCAGCAGTAGTCTTTGAACGCCAATGTTCACAAGTAAAAATAAAGGGGTAGCAGAACATCCTAATAGTTTACTGACATATGAAACACTTGCCATGGTAAGAACAGTGGGACACAGGCTCTGCTCTCTTCTGGATTCCTTTGGTCTCAAATAGTTAGACTGAAAGATTCCAGTAGAGGGCTTTGCCTGTGCTAATAGAACTAGGGTTACAATACCGTAACCTTCGTAATTAACCTTCAAAACCAGCCCCGACTCACCACTGAGCAAAAGTGACGGGTCTCTATTGACCAAACAATGGACTGCAGTGTTTCCAACTCCACTTTTTAGTATTGGATCAGTGTGCCCAGTACTTCAACGGAGGGGTGACAAAATATGGGGACAGTATGGAACGGGTCTATTGGTACCATCCACAACGCACAATGGAACCGAACTCAATAAGACCGCTTGGTGGAAATGAGACAGTAATGACCCACATAGTAATGAGTAGCAGAGGTCACTTAGAGTAGTCATACATGGACCATGTGAACCCAACTAAAGTGAATATCATTTTGACAGGTCCAAAGTTGGGTCTTAGTTTTTAGGATCCAAGCGTGCTCCGTAGGTGTTCTAATGTGTTTGTCTATATGTGTTACCCTGCAATAAAGGCGTATGGACCACCTTTTGCCCAGTGCATGCTGGAATAGGAAAATAAATGGATGGAGGAACAGAGGGATGGACGGACGGAGGGATGATTACTGTATTTATAATTCAATATCCTAAGTACTGCTTAAACAAGCTACGAACATGTTTTTTGTCAACTTAGTGCAGTGCAACTTAAACACTTTTGCAAAACAGCTACCATGATGTTGCCTTGACAGTTCAATGTAAAATAACATGCCTACCCTGATTACTCGATGCCTGCCAACTACCAAATACTGCTGCTGCTCACCTCGTCACCATGGGACTACACTGCCTATGGGCCTGCATTAAAAACAAGTTGTATTTTTCATGAACTTTTGTTCTGCTGGCGGTGCAATCTGCTTGCTATCTAATACTGATGAATAAAAATGATGCTGGTGATCCTTGAAGGGAGGTTTTTCGCCTTCTCCTCCTTGACCACAAGGCAGTTCAGAGGTCAGGGTCAGCAGAGGAACACAGCGTCTGGTAGTGGTTGACATTCAGCACTTTGCTTCAGAGCAGCAGGGAGATGCCTCATTCACGGTTAACAGAGATGCTAAAATCTGCAATATTCCTGGAAATTCTTGTTGACAGTTTGCTTGGTTAGCACTGTATTCTGAGGATAATGCTTTACTGTTTCATATGGATAACAGGGATTATGTGTGTATATATAAGTAATACACCATAAAAAATGTCTGAATAGCTGACTATTATCAGCGCTGCCCCCCCTCTGACTCCACGTCTCCCACGCTCTCACTCTTTAGTCTCTTCATCTGTCATCTGTTCCGTATTCTCTCATGTCTTTTTCGTGTCTTTTCCACCCACCCAACATCTTCCCCGTCTCCCTTCGCACCACCTCGCCGTCTATTTTTCAGCGGCAATCGCAAATCACATCCATATTCAAGGAAGCTTATTTGGCATGACCTCTGAGTCTCACTCCCTTCCTCTCCGCGGGTTCATAGCTTTCAATTATTTTTCTTTTCCCTCTGTCGTTAAAAGTGATGTTTCATTAAGGGACTGTCGTTTCCGTTGCTAGGGCTTCCGTCTCAGGGTTTTTTTTTCATTCGAGTCAACATGAATCACATTAGAAAAGCTGAATGGTAATGGCACATTTGATGAACTTTGCTTAGTTTCACAAAAACAGTTTCTCTACTTGGGGGGGAAAGTCTTGTAGCTGAAGAAACGGTGCAACACTGGTCTAAATAGTCTTTTAAAGTCACATTAGCAGAGTAAATATTTGGCTAATCGCATGTCCCAAAAGTAGCATTATTGCGATTTCTATGAATAATTGCTGATTCATTCTTGTAGCAGATTTTTAAAATGTATTTATATAAGTAAAACAAACTTTGTTCCGGTGTGAGAATCCAATTTGAAGACGCTGCAATAAAATGCAAGCTAATATTTAGTCTCACTGCACCCAATTACGTTGATTATTGCTGACTTTACAATCACTGTTTAAATCTTTAAATTAATATTTGATTGAAAGCATGGAATGTGTCCAACATTTACTTAACGAACAGCTTTTTTAATTATAATCAGCTCCCAGAAGGGTTTTCTTAATAAATGTTTTCAATCTAATGCTAAATCTCTACCTCTTGTTTGAGCTCTTGCCATGCTCGCTCCTTTCTCCCTGCCCCGTCTCACTCCACCCTGTCCGTCTTTCTCTCCTGTCCCTGCGTCTGTCTCCCGCTTGTCTGGCTCTCTTTGTCTTTGCATCTCCGTTTCCCTCAAGACAACATTGACTTCTGTAAACGTGGATCTTGTATCTATTTGTTTCACTCGGTCTGTGGATGTTTTCTGCTGGTGTTTCTCATTGTCTCCGTTCAGCGATGCACCGCTGTCATTAATTATGAAGTCTCAAAAGGATTTCCTATACACTCCATGTCTCTCACACACACACACACACATACACACACAGAAGTACAAACAAAGGCAGTGTGTGCCTTCCTCTGCATGTGCGTTTTGTACAAAGTGAGTCAGACCTAACAAGAGAGTTCATCCCCCTTCTATCTGTCTGTACTGGCTATGTGTGTGCACGTGCATTACTCTGAGTGTGTGTGTGATACACACTCTCTGCCAAGTGGGACCTACCCCAGGGAATCCTGTCAATCAAACTGGCTAGCAATTTGTCAGAGAAACAAGGCACTTTCCAAGACAGGCAGATGGATATAGTATGTACTTCTCTGTGTGAGTTTAAGAGTGTGTATATGTGTGTGCTTAAGATTTTGGGTGCAACAGTACATACTGGTAATACTATTGCTGTTATGCACATGTGGAATGATATCTTATATAGGCTTTTGAGTTGTGTGTATGCATGTGGCAGTTTATTTTATGCAGCACGAGGGAAAAAAAAAAAGGCACACACGCACACAATTCTTCCCAAAGACAGAGCTGACAGCTCTCTTTCTTCGATTCATGTTATTCATTCCTGACTCTATCCATATCTGTTATTCCCTCAAGTGTTGCCCTTTCCCCTCATTCTCTCTTTATTTTGCTTGCTCTTTCTACCTTACGTCCTTCCTGCACTGCACAAATAATAAAAATAGATACAGATGGATCAGTAAAATGCAGCTCCGTCTTATACTGACACAAATCTTGACAACATATATGGTGAAGTTATTTTTTTTTTCTTTAAAGATATAAGCTGTATCAAAATAACACAAGGGGTATCAAATCCTGTTGCAGCAAACAGCTGCTCCTGAACTGAAGTACATTTGTGCATTATTAAATATTGGATAAGTATGAAATTTTATTAATGCTGTGGTTAAAACATGGGTAAGTTTAGACAAAAAAAAACACTTGATTATAGGTAGAAAAGGTCATGGTTTGGTTTTAAATATCCTTTTTTGGCGGCACAACAAAAGGTACACATGCAGCAAAAAATAAAAATAATTAAACAACCACACAGAGCATCATCTGGGTAAAAAACAGCCACTTTTATGGCACTATCCCGGCAGCAAATGCAGTGATGTGTCACGAAAAAAACAACTTAGTCTGTGGCACTATCCCCGGTGGAAATGCAGCAATGTCTTGATCAAAAACAATCGCTTTTTGTGGCACTATCTTGGCAAGAAATGCAGTGATGTTTCAGTTAAAAACAACCAATTTCTATAGTACTATCCCCTTAGGAAACACAGCAATGTCTTGGGAAAAAAGATCGCTTTTTGTGGCACTATCTCTGGTGTAAATGCAGTGATGTCTCGTAAAAAAACAACAACCAACTTGTGTGGCACTATTCCCACTGTAAAAGCAGCAATGTCCTGGAAAAAAAACTACTGCTTTTCATGGCACTATCCTGGCAGATAATGCAGTGATGTCTTGGTAAAAAACAACCAACTTCTATGACACTATCTCTTTAGGAAACGCAACAATGTCTCAGTAAAACCAACAACCAACTTCTGTGGGACTATCACCGGTGGAAACGCAGTAATGTCTCGGAAAATAACTACTTATCGTGGCACTATCCCAGCTGGAAATGCAGTGATGTCTCAGTAAAAAATGACCAACTTCTGTGGAACAAATCCCGCTGGAAAAGCAGCAATGTCTCAGAAAAAAACAATTGCTTTACAAGGAACTATCCTGACAGATAACCCAGTGATTACTAAGTAAAAAAAAGAACTTCTGTGGCACTATCCCTACTGGAAAAGCAGCAATGTCTAGGTAAAAAACAATTTCTTTGTGGCACTATCCTGGCAGGAACAATGGCTTGGTAAAAATCAATCACTTTTCATGGCATTATCTTGGCAGGAAACGCAGCGATGTCTCAGTAAAAAACAACTAACTTCCGTGGCACTATCTCCGCTGGAAAAGCAGTGATGTCTCGGTAAAAAAACAATCAACTTCGGGGCGTCGGTGGCTTAGTGGTAGAGCAGGCGCCCCATGTACAAGGCTGTCGCCGCAGCAGTCCGGGTTCGACTCCAGCCTGTGGCCCTTTGCTGCATGTCACTCCCTCTCTCTCTCCCCCCCTCACACTCATCTGTCCTATCGATTAAAGGCTTAAAAATGCCCGAAAAAAACAACAAAAAAAACAATCAACTTCTACGGCACTATCTCCTTAGGAAATGGTTTATTGGTTCGGTAAAAAACAACTGCTTTTCCTGGCACTATCTTGGCATGAAATGCAGTGATGTCTTGAAAAAACGACCAACTTCTGTGGAACTATTCCTGGAAGAAATGCAGCACTGTCTTGGTAAAACAAACAACCACTTTTTGTGGTACTATCCCAGCAGGTAACGCAGCAATTTCTCAGTAAAAAAAAACACCTGCTTTTGATGGCACTATCCCGACAGGAAACGCAGTGATGTCTCAGGAAAAACAGCCGACTTCTCTGGCACTATGCCTGCTGAAAATGCAGCAATGTCTTGGTAAAAAACAGTCAACTTCTCTGGCACTATCCCAGCAGGAAATGCAGTGATGTCTTGAACAAAAACAACCACTTTTTGAGGCACTATCTCTGTAATGCAGTAAGCACTTGCTAAAAAACACCCATGTTGGGTGGCCAAAAAGCTGCCTGAAAACAATGATGACACACTTTGTTGGTCTGGAACAGTGGTGTGCAGCTTGGCAGGTGTTTGCCTAGATGTTACGCCATCCATGGTCTCCTCCATCTTCCAATGACAATGTCAGCTCATATACTACGTGACTTTGTTGACATATATGAAAGTACAAATGTAACATATCTGTGGTTTGCAGAAACAGACAATGCCAACATTTCTTCAGGCGACCGGGCTGTTTCAATAAAAAGTTTCACCTTCCAGTGTTTTATCCTGCACTTTTTTCCATCAAGCATCAATTGTTATTCCTTCTGACTCTCATTCTGTCTGTTTCCGTTTGCCTTCTATCCTTTCTCCATCTTCTGAATTTCCTCCAGTCTTCATCCACTTCTCGTTTTCTTTTGTTTTTCTTTCCATCACCCTCATTCTCTTACCTTCTCTGCCGCTTTCACCTAATCCCCAAAGACAACATTCCTATTTCCTAAGACATTTCTCCTCAGTTCTCCCTCTGTCTCTCTGTGCTCTGTGTGTATGACCCTCGTGACACAGTGATGTGCGTCACTGTGGACTTATTGACTTCCTTAGACTCTTTCTTGGAGTCAGCTGACTTAAACAGACCGAGCTCATTGGCTAATAAGCCACGGCCGCTCTTCACTAAAAGTCGAGTGACAAATTGACTCCCCCTGTTCAACACACACATACACACACACGGTCTAATTTATGGTTATGCTTCTTGTGTGAACTCTCTCAGTCGCTGCATTATGTTGGTCTTTTCAGATTCTCTTTTCTGCCTCAAAACCTCAGCACACAAATCATTTGGAACACGCTCATGATCATCAGTTGACCTGACTGGCTTCTTTGTTGAACCCGTATTTGTTACGGAGGTAGCCATGGTAATGCAGGCCAAAATATTAGCGTCTTCTGGCAAGGTATGACGATTTGATTTGGTAAGGTATTGTTTCTCTGGTTCTGAGGAAAAGTGATTTCCACCTTTGCAGCTTTCCAACGGGCACATTTCCACCTTTGACCTCGCAGTAATAACCAGGTACTGGAGCTCAGACTGGTCAAATGACACACGGCAAAATTACAGCTAACACCCAGACACACACAGTACATCTTACCCTAACTCCACAAGAGGTCAACTAAATTAAAATAACAACAAAAGCAAAATAAAAACAAGCTTTTTTACAAAATCTCAAGCAGCATAAAATCAACTTTATGCAGACTTGTCTTCATCAGAAACCATTTGAGACAATTTGAGCACAGAAGAGGTGAAATCATTTAAGCAGAGTAGGACAGAGTTGAGAGAGGTTTAGAAAAGTACAGGAAAGTTGAGAGGAAGAGAAAAGCACAGCGTCCAGACGAGACGTAAGACGAAGCAGCGCAGGCCTCAGCGGAGAAGAGGTAAAGTCTAATGAGGAAGAGGATGATAAAATTGCATACTCACCAAGCTGACTGCGTCTCTGAGCGTAGGCTACCACCACCGCGGCCAGAACTACACAGCACAACGATGTCACAAGGTTTGCCATCTGTGGACACACACACAGCAAAGTCATCAGCGTGAGCGTGTGCGAGAGACAGAGAGCCGGCCAGTGAGTGCGTCCGCCTGTCGTCCTGATTGACTGACAGACCCATAGACGCCTACAACACCATGTAAGAGATGGAGAGATAGCTGCTTCCTGTCTTCTCTCAGGATCTGCTTTCACTATTATGGTGCCTTCAGTGGCCTTTCCTCTATCCTCTCCTTCCTACTCGTCAAACTCCCTTACTCCTTCACTTCTTTACTCACTGTTGTTATCCTTTTCACTGTATAACCTTTGTCTCTCCCTCCTTCTCTCTGTTTATGTGTGCGTCTCTCTCTCTCCCTCTCCCTCTCTTTATTTCTGTTCATCAGCCTAATGGGTCCATCCTCTCTGGGATGGGCTAGGGCCAGCAGCTCTTAAAGGTATAGCACACAATAAACAAACACACACAGCTTTCATGTAAAACAACAACATTTCACAGGCATCCCGTCACCTCATCCCTGCCTCACATAAAACCTTTATTACCTTTAGTTCAACATTTAAGTATTTGTTGTCCATAAAAAGGGAGGTAAGTTGGAGGTGAAAGGCACTCTCATCTTTTGTTTTCTCATACTTTCATGCTTTTGTCTCTTCATGTTTGGTCCGTCGCTCTTTCTTTCTTTATTTTATTGCTTTTTAAACATGCATTCCTTTTTGGACTTTCAGAGAAATAGTTTAACAGTTCGGCAAACATATTAATTTGCTTTATTTTGGAGAGTGAGATGAGAACAGAAAACGTCAGTGCTCTGTCCAAACGCCAGACACGTGTGTTAAAGGAAAAGTTCCACTTTTTGGGAAACATTTATTTCGCTCTCTTGCCAAGATAAAAATGCCACTCTTGTGCCTGCATGGTAAATATGAAGCTCCCATCAGCCAGCTGGCTAACTTAGCTTAGCATAAAGACTGGAAAAAAGACATGTATAGTTGCAGCCACTGGAGTGTAAATGTCACACCCTTACAAACCTCGCCCACCACCACAAGACAAACTCACCAACACAAAGGTTATTTGAACCCTGCTGAAACACGACTTGTAGTGAACAAATATAAGGGCCAAAAGTAACAATTATTTCCATTACCTATCCATTTTCCATTACCTTAACCCTTACCTTAACTGCCTCTCTTTTAACCCAATACTTCACAGCTAGAAAAACTCTACCTTAGCATGTTCTTCAGGGCTATGCTTCTGGACTAAGGGGCGAAGGGGGCTGAGCACCGTTTGATGTATGTATATGGGAAAGACGTGGCTGATTGCCGGGTCACATATCTGCTCCACCTGCAGCTATACCTACTTGCTGGAAATGGGGGAAACAGCCTTGCTCTAGTCAAAGCTAACAAAATCCACCTAACAGCACCCCTAATTAACCTGGTCTCATTTTGAAGTGAAGTCGAAGTCTAAGGCCCCCCTTGCCCACTACCCCTTGGCCCTCAAAATGAAGCAACGAGGGATAGGGGTTGAAATCTTTCCCTAGGAATTGGGACACCACTCACTACTTCACCGGGCCGGTTATGTTCACACATACGTAACTAATTTAAACAGGAAGCTGTGAGCCATCTACATTTCCAACCGGCATCTACAATGGAGTCTCATTCAACCTAACGATTGCGTTTGCGGCATTCATCATGCTTCGTTTGATGAACGACAGACCACAGGCAACTTCTGCTAGCTAGCTAACCTGCTAACATTACAAGGCAGCATAGTTATACTAGCTGGCGTGTTATCGTAATGTGAAAAGTCTGACAATTTTCCAGAACAGGACAGATGACAGAAGCCAGACAGTGCGAGCTAGGTATCAACTTTTTTCCCCGCCTCTTGCTCGGTGGTAGCCATGGCGATGTCTACCCCTCGCTGGCAAGTCAGCATGTGAAATCCCTCGCTCTGAAGGGCTAGTTTCATACCCACTACCCCTCATTATGCCCCCTACCCCTACACGCATAAAGGAATTGGGACACCCCTACCCCTTGCGGGAACATGCAAATGTAGGGATAGGGCCAAGGGGTAGGGCTAATGGGGGTATTGGGACGGGCCCTAAATCTGGCGCTTGTGCAGTGACTTGCAGCATCACAGATGAAAAAGCCGTCCTTTAATGTCGGCATGATACGCGGCTGGTTGCCATTATATTTCAACGGCGCTCAGCGGCGTCAGGGAGAAACGCAATGAGACAAAACCAAAAGTTAAGGGGGCTAAAGTCCGAGTATGTCGGGGGGAAGGGGTGGTGGATGGGTCCAACAACTACTGACTTTCACCTGGGACAACAGGATTATACAGCCAAACCCTGTTCTATTTCCTACACCCCACCAACCACATGCGTTTGTTGAAAGAAAAAATAACGTCAGTTTGAGCTGCTGTACTTACGTAGTTCATTTATTTTGAAAGAGACTGTTTGTAAATGGTAAATTTCCTGTGAAAACAAAGTGTATTTTGAAAGAAGACAATGCATGTAACAGGCAGAACTTGACACGGCGTCCCAGCACGTGAACAACCAACACACCCAGGGTACCTTTCACGTTGTATCTGGACGTGGAAAGTCCATGACCAAGCGTCAATATATGTGACAAGGTCGGAGTGAGAATGTGTCTACTTAATACATTATGGTATTTGTTCGATCCGTACAAAAACCAAAGTGCAATAATGCCAAATTGGTTTTTGGGCCGGTTATGTGCAAGACAATTTCATGGTCTGAACCAGATGTCAGTTGCAACAAGCACTAAGCTTCAAATTTATTGCACAGACATTAGAGTGGTATTAATCCTCACATTTAACTCTTAGCAGCCTGAGCACATTTCCAAAAACATCAAATGTTCCCTTAAATCTGTGAATGAACAGGTTAGGGGTTGCTATGTGTTTAAATGTTTTAATCCACCTAAACATTTGTGTAGGTTCTCAGGCTATAGGACAGGCTGCCGATACAGTTAGTGAGCACAGGTTTCGGTTTTAGTCTCCGAGGCGACCTTGCGGTGACAACAGGCACAAGCTGTCCTTATTAGCCAGCCCTATTGAGAAGCTGCCTTTATTGCTTCCACGCTTCCACTAGGAGGTGAGAGGTCAGACACACGGTTCAGCTACAACATAAGTACACCATTGGAGCTCAAAGTGATTCACTATCGTGTTCAAGGACATTTGAGCAGGGCTGATGACTGCCAACAAGGGGGCTTGAACCCGGTTCCTCCCATTAAAACGTGGCCTCTCTCTCCCTCCGTCTCCTCTCTCCTCTGTCTGTAAGAGAGCCAACTTTCTCTCCTCGCTGAACAAAGGTTGTCTGAGGGTCTGCTTGCTGCTGAGACTTGCGGTGAGTAAGGTGTGTGTGTCTGCATGCGGAGAACAGAGTGAGCGCTCTAAATAGAGGCAGAGAAAGGAAAAGTGAATTTCCTTGTTCTTTTTGATGCAAGACTCCAGCTGTTACAAACCACTGTCATCTCCAATTACCTCTCGGTCTTTGTTTAGCCTCGCCATTTTTTCCCTCTCTTACTCCTTCTACTCTTGATACTCGTTCACCTCTCCTTCTCCCACTTCACTCTCAGTCTTCTTCGACCTCTTAAGTACAGCAAGTATGTATCCTTCAGTTTCCTACCCTCCTATTATACCCTTCATTCCTTCTGTCTCTCTTTGTTAAGGTCGCACATGAACACCACTACACCATGTTTAAGCAACTCTGGAGGAAGGAAACATATCTGCAAGTGCTGCTGAGTGACGTTCAAGAACATGAAAAAACTTTTACCGCACCACTAACATGTCAGAAGGCAATAAAACAGTCAGACATGAAGCATACCAGGAAATGTTTTCATAAATGTCATATCTAATAACGCTTAATACAAAAAACAAAAACTGTTACAGTTAACAGCTTGTTACTTTTTCTGAAACTGCAGAGCTAATTGTGCCAATGTTACGTCTCAGTTATTCATATATTAAATAATGCTGGGGTTTTCAAATAACAAAGTGTGAGGGGGGTTTTCTTTGCGTGTCAACACAACACAAAGTAATTAGGAGGTCATTTTCATTAGAAATCATTAAGACGGTGACATTAAACGCATTTCTAATTATGAAAAATCAAAACAAATGCTGTTTTCAATCACACATACACAAAACAAAGAGTCCATAAGGTTGCCACTGCTGCCCATGTTGCAAAGTGTACATGTCTGACTGCTCTACTTCCCTCTACCATGGGAAATGGTCATGGTCCCACAACCACTTCACTGCAGTGTCTCTCCACATTCAGACACTACTATTAAAGGGGAATGGGGGTATACATAAACAGGTAAACTGGGAAATACCATCACCATGGATACCGGTACAGTTTATGAATTCCTCAACCAACTGTGACGTTACAGTATGTTCTGTTCTGCAAATGAACAACATCCCTATTACAATGCATGTGGATGAGTATGTCTTATATATTGATGTGTAAGCTAATTGGTTTTCATTCTAACTTGACGATATATTTTGTAAATTCGCCAGACTATCACAGGGCTGACACATAGAGACAGACAACCATTCACACTCACATTCACACCTACGGACAATTTAGAGTCACCAATTAACCTGCATGTCTTTCGACTGTGGGAGGAAGCTGGAGCACCCAGAGAAAACCCACGCTGACACGGACAAAACATGCAAACTCCAGACAGAAGGGCTCCCCCAAAACAGTCAACACTTATCTTTCTCCAGTCATACGTCCCATACTCTAGTCTAATGGGATACATTGCATTGTTTCGAGATGGGAGACGAGAGGCTGCCAGTGTTTACCACGGACTGAATATTTGCCCATATCCACATGAAGACGGAACCAATTTCGTTTTTTAAGTTTTCCATAAACACAGAATCATCTCAAGATATGTGTACGTAAACATGAAGCCACTGAAAACGCTGTAGTATATATGCAAGGCCTGTAAATGGCGCTGCAACGCTGCCACAAAGTACAACAAAAACAGAGAATAAGAAATGGAGCATGCGAATAAAACTCGTGCGATGTAAACAAACACGAAGAAGAAGATCGCGGAAAATACAAATGCCAGAAGAGCCCACTTTCTATGGACTGACGACGAGGTAGAGCTGCTACTTAGGGTCACACTTGATAACAAAACTACAAAATTATTAGTGTTATCGTTTCAGAAAAGAGGCGTATGGTGTTGTAAATACGGAAACGCGAAGGTGGCGTCTTCAGATTTTTTCACTCTCGGACCCGGTTTGAAAAGTTGGCGTATTTGGGCTCCTAAAACGCTGGTCCAGTGTTTACGAAAGGTGTATACGATTAAAAAAACCTTTGCGGATACACCTAATCTCGTCTCCGTGTGGACACGGCCTAAATCCCACTTCCAGGAAGTATTTGAGGGGGGTGAGCAATTTCTCCAAAAGAGGAGGATTCAACGGTGAACAATTAAAGAGGCAAAAGAAATTGCAATACAGTAATCCTAACATCCGAAACTGCCCCAGTCGAATGATGCCTGCGTTTGACCCATTTTGTACCCAGATCTAGGGAAAAAAATGGTTTTGCTCACAGCCAATCATCTCAAGCTTTCTTTCATTTAATGCGACAAGTGACAAGTGACAATCATCAAAAGTATGGCCATACTACACGCCTGTGGCATCGAATACGAGTAGCACGATAACACATCTTATCAAGCATTGAGAAAACTTAAGGGTGGATAGCTGCCCCATGTTCCCAGGGCAAAAAAAATGAGTAAGATATCAAATGAAGTTCTCTGTTCCTATTAATATCACTTTAAGGGTACTGATACTGGAATTTTTAAACCATACCCAGCCCTAACCAGTCCCAGGAAAAATAATTCCTTTAAAAGCAAACAATCTCTGCGGTGGAAAAAACAAAACATCATACTGAATAATTTTAGTCTCCTGTTTATGTCAACATCCTTCTCCCTCTTTTAATAGGCCTGAGTGTTTGTATTGGAAACTCTTCCCAGGGAAACAGCCTCTTTTAGTGTTTTCAAGACATTAAAATAAGAGCGTGTGTTTGCACCTGTGACTTCCAACGCTTGCAATTGTGACGGAAAGTTTGCATGCATGCATGCATATGATTGAGAGATAGATTGTGTGTGCGAGCGCCTGTGTGTCTATTCGTATGTGTGAGTGATTGGCAGCTCATATGTATTTCATCTGAGCAGATATTGAGGAGAGTGACAGGGGGTGAAATTAAAATTGCATCCCTTGTCAGAGCATCACAATCCCCATCTCTGCTCTTCAAGTGCTGGTTTCCAAATCCAAATGATGTGTGTGTGCATGCATTTGGAATTCTCCGGGTGCGAACACTCGAGCATATGTGTGTGTGTGAGTGTGTGTGTGCGGTTGAAACTGTGGGGGTATTTAGCCCGTCTATCAGCAAACAATACAGTTTTGAAATCTGACAGCTTTAGATCGCTCATATAATGACAGCCCACGGGCGGTTAGCGCTGCAATCACACAAACTCAATACAAACCCTCCTCCCTTTATCCATCCATCCCTCCCCTGACCCTCCCACTCTTCTTCTACTTCTACTTCTTCTTCTTCTCCTTCTTCTCCTTCTTCTTCTTCTCCTTCTTCTTCTTCCATATTTATTTATTCATTTCTTATTGGAGGGGAAAGGGCTGAATAGGCGTGATTCTTCTGGCTGCTTAATTAAAATATATAATTCATCGCTGCGTCAAATGATTTTGCCTCTGCCTCTTTGTGGAGTCCGATTTGGGAACATTTGCATTTAAATTGGAAAGCCAGAAGGGAAATACACTTGGCGGGCTATTGTGTGTGTGTGTGTGTGTGTGTGTGTGTGTGTGTATGTGTGAGGGAGAGAGAGAGAAAATAGAAGGCATCCTTCTCTTAAAGAAATGCACATATGTACTCTCTTTTTTCTCTTTCTCTCTTTGGTCTTCTTACTCTCACAATGGGAAATGTCAAAAATCATACAGGAACACTGGCACTCTGTTACCAAAAAGTTTTCCATTACAGGATGTTCTCTGGGAAGAATTTCTTGTAATTGAAAACTCTTTGGTTTGTCCCTTGAAATAACAAATGTTGTGTCCACTAGCAGACTTCTCCTTCATCATTAGTTCAAGATCCACACAGTTTAATATAGTCAGCATCATACTTGCATTTAGCCATGTCGTCAAGCTAGTTTGTTGTCTCTGTCAAGTAGTTGTCTGTTTGTCAGAGTGGGCCCATGACACACTTTGGGACCATGCCCCACCAGTTGGGAACCAATGATCTAGATATTGGCCAAAGGAGTTGTATGTGAGAATGTAAATGTCCGAATCAGTTGAACCGAACCTTAAAACAACACCGACTTTACCCTGCAAGCTCCTTGAGTACGAAATCCATGTAATGTCCGATTGAGCTCATGTCTGAATAGAGTAGTCACTGTCCGGAGAATTCACAGTGTTGGTGTTATGACTATGTTTCTATCTTTTGATGCCATCAAAAAAGTCTATCTGGAAAGATGACTAGATGAGGGAACTTGAGGGCCAATTCTAAAATTGTCAGACAAATTCAAGGAACGGCAAGAGGCTCTAGTGCCATTCCTTGCCTAAACCAAATGGAGTATTTCCAGAAGGTGGGAACACTTCTGACACGGACAATCTCCTGTTGTGTGCTACATGTGTGAAAGGAACACTGGACAATGCTGGGACCTGATGCTCTGGACAATGTCCAGAGTCCTTATGAATAAACAGCCTTCGTCTCTTTCTCTCAAAAACAAAATGGCCAAATTCCCCCTGACAGCAAGCTGCCAAAAAGACAATAGTTCATTACACATGTCTCTGCAGGGTAAATAAAGAGAAGCATCCCTCTAAGTAATAAATGAGCTCCCTGATTTATAACAAGAGCCGAGTTTACAGCCCTCGGGAACATCAACCATAGCTATCAACTGTACAGGAGAAGCTAACAACAGATGACTTGAATTGTTGTTCACTAGTTCAGTGCCCATTCCAGACGTGCCTGTTGGGCACTGGCCAGATGCTTGGCCTCTGGTATTGCTGCCTGCAGCTTTCTCGAGAACCACTCAGCCTCAATGAAGTCAAAGCCTGGCTCTTCATGGAAAGAGAATTCATTTCCAAAGTTATGTCACTGATCTTTGAATGTTTGAGTTGTAACATTTATGGTCTCTCTTTCTTCAACGGTTCTCGAATGTTCTGTAGCAAGTAGGGGTGAGTGATTAAGCTGTACCCAGCATGCTGTTCAGTGGGGTAACAGTTAATAGGGGTCCCCTCTAACACTAGTGTGTGCTTCTAGCAGTAGTAATGCACTACTAATAAATAAGTCCTGTATATCCAAAGAGCTCGCACTCGACACTGCACTTCCTTGGGTCCTCAGCAATACGCCTGCCAAGTGTGAAGTCGATCAGATCAGCAGTTGTTGAGAAAATCAAAGGACAGACAGATAGTCCTTTCATTTTTAGTTTGATAATGCCATCAGCGGGAAACTGTGTGTGAACAATTTCGAAAGTGAGATATCCTTCATGTAAGAAAAATGACACCTGCTCTAACAAAATGTTTACAGCATAAAATCAACACCCATTATTTAAATTTTAAAGGTTGTAGGAGACTATCTTACCCGGTCACGCCTTTCGATTGTGTAGTGGATTGAGATTTATGGCTCGCGCAGGCAATTAAAGTGTATATGATGCTGAGACAGTGGTGCATTATCCTGCTGGGACGTAATTGGAGGTCGCCTGTTTTTATGACACTGAAACCAGTGTGTCTGGCACCATAGAGCACGTTAAAAGTCTGTAAAATCACACCTTTCTCTGCCTGCTTGCTTTATGTACTGACTCACAGCCGCACAACTCACCATCTGGAGCAATGGACTGTGCATATAAACAGGAATGAGCGCCTAATATAGCAGCCAGGGAGAGTAGAAAACAAGCAGACACATAACACTTATCTGAAACATAGAGCCTCCGAAAGAGGTGGTCCCTTTAAATCCAAAAGTTGTTTAAAAGATAGAGAGATAGAAGTCATGGCAATGTCTCAAATACTGGAGAATGATGAGGAAAACTTGCAGAGGACAAGGAGAAAGGGTGAACAACTCCAGATACTTTCAGGGAGATTTTTCTAATTTCATCATCATGAAAAGTAAAACCTTGAAACTCTCAGGTAAGGCATCCTGTCCAGGGGGTACACTTGTACATCAAAAGGATCCTCACTACTGAAATA
The DNA here is from genome assembly GCF_006386435.1 of Epinephelus moara. NCBI lineage: Eukaryota > Metazoa > Chordata > Actinopteri > Perciformes > Serranidae > Epinephelus > Epinephelus moara. The sequence goes on along the minus strand of NC_065514.1, from coordinate 7,191,132 downwards.
AGACCCCCTGTTCTGTGCACAACTCGACAAACTGATGAACTGACTTACTTTTGACACGTTTGTCCTACCTTGGGGCAATGATTTTCCAAGGCAATATAGACAAGCAATTTTGTCAGCACTTTCAGTTCACAGTGATACCGCCACCAAATAAAGAAAAAGCCCTATTATCTACTTCTCAAAATTTCATTTAAAAAAGGTCACTTTGTCGTCTGTGGCAAGACATGGAAGTTTTAGCACCGTCACCTGCATGAGATTAGATGAATTATCTAACAGCAGAAGAAGCAAAGCAGAAACCAAAATGAGAAATAGTGCAGTCTTGGCACACAAAGATTCATAATGTTTATCGTAACGGTGTAAAGCAAAAAAACAGCAAAGATAACATCGGTCTCACTTTTTCTTTTCTAATAACATAAGGCAGATGTGTGGATTGGAGTCATGTGACTTTGATTCGAGTCGGACTCTGGTCACAAATATGATGACTTTAGACAAATTCTTGACTTGTAACTGGACTTGTACTTTAACACCAATGACTTGTGACTTTATTTGGACTTGAGCCTTTTGACATGAAAATACTTGATACCTTCCTCCAAGTCCAAACATTAAAAGGTATGCTATTCTAAACGTGTGCCACTAATCAGTTCATTTCCTGAATCGAATGAAGCTCAGGGTAAGCTCAATCAGGAAGACTTTCTTTATGCTATATCCATTCACAATTCTCTCTCTATCGCACTCCCACCAATTCCACCAATCAGCTGACAGTCAAACTTTGCCACGATCTCCTTCAGCCATTCATGTTGCTGCTGCCAAACTTTAAATCTGTTCTCCTCTCTGCTCCTGTCAGCTGTCATTTTAGGCGGAATCATTGTGCCCTCCTCCACCCCATTCACCTCCAGTCACCTTATCCAGAGCCCAGGACAAGATCCAGATCCTCAGCTCCCTATTCATTTTATCACCACCACAAGCTTCTAGACTCCACAGGGTGGGGTTCTCTAATCTACTTCGTCTTTACTACCCTATTGAAATAGATGACATCACAATGGGGTCTAATCACCAATGACTTTACATTTCTTATACTTGTGTGCACATGTAAATAAATATCCTTTTCTCTCAGAACGAGTCTCTCCCGATTTAACGTTAATGCTATTCATTCTCAGCAAGTGGAGACTTTATCCCATTATCCACTTTTATCCACGGTGCTATATGCTTTATGAAAATACAATGTTAGTACAACTTTCTTTACGATTTATGTTCGGCCACACATGTTTTAATAAATAAATATACATTCAAAAAGCATAAGAAAGCATTAGGCTACTCTGCTAGAAAAATGCATAATGTTTGGTAAGGAGCTTTTATGTCTTCTTTAGGACCCCAAACTCAAAGTTTAGGACACAGGAATTGTCAGTCTTGACTTGGGACTTGAGCCCAAAAATGTGAGACTATTATTTGTGACTTGCAAAACAGTGACCTGGTATCAGCTTTGACAAAAAGTGTCCGCAAGAAATAGAAACAAAATCTCTCCACTAATAAACGCAGGAGAGGTATAACACGAACTCACTCTGAACTTATAGGAATCCGGCGCTTGGGCAGTAACTTGCGGCACCAGACACTGACAAAAAAGCTGTCTTTTAATGTCGGCATGATGCACAGGTGGTCGTCATTATACTTTAACGGTGGCCAGCAGCATCAGGGGGAGACTCAGCAGAACAAGAACGATAGGTAAGGCAGCGAAAGTCTGAGTAGGGTGGGTGGGTAGGAGTTGTGGTTCATGGGTCCAACAAACGCCAACCTTCACCTGGGAGAGCGCTGTTCACGTCCCATAAGATTATAAAGCCACACCCTGTTCTTTTTTCCAAACCCAACCACGTTCGTCAATTTGCGGTGTTGTACCGACATAGCGCGTTTATTTTGAAAGAGACTGTATGTAAAACAGAAGTGTATTTTGAAAGAAGATAATGCATGTAACAGGCAGAACTTGACACAACCAATGCACCCAGGGTACCTTCACATCATATCTGGATGTGGAAAGTCCATGACCAAACGTCAATATGTGACGAGGTCGCAGAGAGACTGTGTTGCAGAGGGAAGCACAACTTAAATATAAATTAAAAAGCTAAACATTGTAAACAAATGTCCCAGCAGTCAGTGAGATGTGTGCATGAGTTTCTTTATTCCTATTCAAATGATGAAAAATGAACGTCTTGTTTTAAGATTTAATGTAAAAGCCATGAATTAATTCTATAGGCTAACGCTCAAGGAGAAAATCAACATTTACCTAAGCCTCAGCAGTGACTGTAAACCAGCTGACAGGTGTTTATCCACATAGGGTTTGAGCATTAATTAGCTCAAATGTTAATGACTGTGCCTGTGACCCAGACGACCACAATAACAGGGAAAAATGGGTTTATGGCACCTCATCCATCAATAACTGTCCTGCAGATGATCCTTTTTGACCAAACACACACGTTCCCGCGCATACACAAACACATAATCACACATAACTGTTGCCACTGAAGCCTTTAATGTCACGCTCCCTATCCAATAATACAACTTCTTCATTCCCATAATGCTTTTCTTTGCTTGGCAACACTAATTCTCTCATCAATCATGCAGAATTGCTGCAGATTACCCACAAGCCCTGAGGTGGGTGGTGGTGACGGGGGTGGGGGGTGGGGGGGTCAAGTCTGATAGTGTGGCTGCTGGCATTTTGGGTACAGACACACACAT
>NC_065514.1:7149819-7188385 GCF_006386435.1 Epinephelus moara | reverse complement strand
CCAGGGGCGGGGGGGGGGGGGGGGGGGGGGGGGGGGGGGGGTGGGGGGGTCAAGTCTGATAGTGTGGCTGCTGGCATTTTGGGTACAGCACACACACATATGCATAACCACAGACACACACACTGATGTGCACAGTTGGCATTTGGTGCGGCACGTTGATAGCCGGACGGCTGTGACCTTTTTCGCAGTCGTTGTGGCTATAATTGCTCGCTAAAGACAACGTCAATTGTGACTCAAGAGGTAGCAGGGGTCGCGCCCATAAACACATACATGCACACACACACATACACAAACACACACCCTTGTGCATGTGCATGTGGATGACAGCACTTGGCTCAGGGTGATAAATTCAGCCATTGATCACATGTGACTGCTCTCAGCTGGCTGAGATTTAGAAGACCTGAACACGTCAGCTACTATGTACCCTGCATCCTACAACACGGCTGCTGCTGTGGGGCTGCTGGAGGTCCCCCATCACATAACCGCAGTATCCAACATGTGTTAGTTTTACACAAGTAGCCAGTACACAAACTGCGCACCTCATGGGGCAGTGGTATGAGCTCATCCCGGGCACAGACTGTGTTGAATAATCTATGGGTAGCATTTCTGCACAGTCTTGAATTAGTATCAAAGCCAAGATAATTAAACATGGTAGACCGGGTCATTAACTTGGCTCGATGCTGATGCTGTGTGTGTATTAACATCCTAAACACAACCTGAAATCCCATAATCACAGGGCCTCACCGCGCTTATGTCAGGTAGCAGATCTCTGATGTGCATGTATGAGTGCTGATTGTGTGTGGATTCTTTTCGCATTGGAGCATGACTGTGTGTGTGTGTGTGTGTGTGTGTGTGTGTGTGTGTGTGTGTGTGTATGTGTGTGTGAGAGTGTTTTTGTCTCCACCCAGCCATCTGGACCTCCTTGTGTGTGTTGAAGCAGATATAGGTGGTTAGAAAGCTCTGGAAAAACACGGTGTTACCTCCAGCCCTCTCACCTCTGAACTCTATAAGTGTATCAAAGCTAAGAAAACAGAGCACTTTGTGTGTCCATGGGTGTGTGTATGTGTGTGTGTCTGTGTGTGTGATTGAGCGTGTGTGTGTCAGCATTCTTAAGGTCTATAAGGCTTTGAATGATGGGTGTAGACTCCCCTTTGTGAACAGGGAGCCTCCAGGAGCTGCGCAGCATGTGTGTGTGAGTGTGTGTGTATGTGTATGATGGAGAGTGTGATGTACTGGCTGTGATGTTCTGAACAGAGGTGTTTTTACAGGGAGTTAATCAGAACCAGAGCTGAGGCCTTGCCCACGGTGGATGAAATGCGCGCGCACACACACACACACACACACACACACACACACACACACACAGTCAGTGCCCTACCTTTCTCTTCTTCAATACTATTGACTGTCAGTTAACTACATCGCTTTCTGTTAGTAAACACTTCAAAGTAGCATCTGTAACAAGTATATGTTGCTACCAGATCTTGTTGTTACCTACAGTTTATCATCTGAAATAGAATAACACATAAATGTAGTTAGGGCTGTGACCTATAATCATATTCATAACCAATTCATCACTATGAACTACTGACCATTTTTTGAAGGAAAAAATAAATCTTCTGGCCGACAGTTAAAAAAAACAAGGATACAGTATTTAAACTATAACAGAATTTAAGAAGCAATGTTTCACATTTAAAATAGATATAACGTGTGAAAGTTTGGCATTTTGACTGAAACTTACTATCAGAAATTCTGAGTGTTATGCTAGCAGTGTAGCTAATGTAGCCTTGAGATGCTAGCATCAAGCCCACATGAGGAGTGGGCCACAGAGGTTTGGTAAGCTGACTTCTTCCACACCACCAGGGAAATAGGGCACAGTGGTTAGCACTGTTACCTCGCCATAAAGGAAACTGAGATATAAGATTTTAGCCAGTAAAAATGCAAGGAACTACCAAATACGCCACATTTCAGGCAGGACCACTTTCGTCAAAGAAAAATTTCCATTTCACTTTCCATTTGCAGTATTGTATTTGGCCTTTCCTAGGCCTACGCAGAAAACCTCATTCACGTGCCTACATGGAAAGTCTAAAGGTGGAGAGAGCAAACCTCCCTGCCCTTCCATGTGCCTACATGGAAAGCCTAAGGTGGAGAGAACAAACCTCCCTGTCCTTCCATGCGCCAACATGGAAAGCCTAAGGTGGAGAGAGCAAACCTCCCTGTCCTTCCATGCGCCAACATGGAAAGTCTAAGGCGGAGAGAGCAAACCTCCCTGCCCTTCCATGCGCCTACATGGAAAGCCTAAGGCGGAGAGAACAAACCTCCCTGCCCTTCCATGCTCCTACATGGAAAGTCTAAGGTGGAGAGAACAAACCTCCCTGCCCTTCCATGCGCCTACATGGAAAGCCTAAGGCGGAGAGAAAAAACCTCCCTGCCCTTCCATGCTCCAACATGGAAAGTCTAAGGCGGAGAGAACAAACCTCCCTGCCCTTCCATGCGCCAACATGGAAAGCCTAAGGTGGAGAGAACAAACCTCCCTGCCCTTCCATGTTCCTACATGGAAAGTCTAAGGCGGAGAGAGCAAACCTCCCTGCCCTTCCATGCACCTACATGGAAGGCATGGAGTGGGCTTGCAGAGGAAGCAGCAACAGTCGGCAGGTCAGAGCAGTTTAAATAGGGCACTCTCAATGAGATTTACCAATTGGTTGCATTGAAAGGAATGGAAGTGGCATTAAATGGAAGGAAAGGAACAGGGTCCATGGATTATGTTGAGTAACCAGCACATGATATCTTGAAAGACACGTTGCTGTTGAGTCTTTCAAACATATTTTTGGCACTTCAAGCACCAAAATCCGAGTGGCATCTAGTTCCACTGAATTCTCGGCAATGCACACTAAAACAATCTAGACTGAAAAATTTTACTACAGGTAAGAGGATATATTTTTCATCTGGGGGTGTAATGTCCCTGTAAAGACAAAACCTTCAATGGGGTAGACCTGTTGTATGGACATACAAGTCCCTGCGGTCCCAAGCACAGCTAACACATCTGTGTATGTGTGAGGATAGGGGCTACATGTGTGCTCTTCTTCTTTCTGAGCTTTTTTTGCTTTTTTAATTTTTGTTTTTGTAAGAACCAAAACATAGCACTCAGACCTTGGATCTTTTGTAAAAACACCACCAAAGAAGCAGATGTAAAACCAAACTACTAAAAGATAATGTAACCTTCACAACACACAAGGCAGACCTTAGTGTCTCCTTTTTGAGCCCTTTTATAAAATTCAAATATTCAAGTTTTTTGAATAACTGTGTCTTAGTATTCAGTCTTTTCTGCTTGGCATCCTACCACCTTTTCAATCTTGAATGCAAGGATGGTGATGTTTGATTCAGGACTTATTCAAAAGCGGAGGAATTGGGGCGCCAAGGTAAATCACTTGGTAGACTGTGCCCCACATGTACAAAGGCTAGGTCCTTAGCTGTGGGTCATCCCCTCTATGCTTTAAAATCTATCTTTGGCTGGACTATCTAATAAAGGTAATAAAGTGTAAGCGTGAACCGAGAATCCACCTCATTGTTTGTCTCCAATATATTAGCACAGAAGAATCATTTCGAGATACAATATTTGATTGTGCTTTTTTCTCCCAACTCGAGGTTATTGATCTCTCATACACAACTGTGATTAAGGCCTTAAGTTGTGAAGAGAGTGTGAAAGACAAACAGAAAGAGAGGGAGATTGAGAAATGAGACTGTGAAGTAGCGAGAGACAAAAAGGACAGATGGAAAGTGGGAAAAAAAGACAGAAAAGAAAGACGGAGTGAGAGACGCATAAAGAGCAAGGAACCAAGAAGATGAACACAAATTTTCTCCCTGTATCAGTGTGTACGTGTCCCTGTGAGGAAGATACTTGTGTGTGTGTTGGAGTGTGAATGCAAGCCTGAGTGTTTCCCTGCATGTGTTGGAAACTAAAAACAGTATGTTTACTCAACCTGTTTGCCAAACCTCTTTAGTAAATATAGAGGATACAGTAGCAGCATAGACCGGAGTTACACACACTCAAACACACACTCGAATGCACACACAATCGTGCACACATTCATCGCACAAATACTGTGTGTCCAACTGTCCGCTGGTCTTTACCACAGGAGGCTATTTGTGGAGTTGATTCCTATGGCCTTCATGTAGGTCTGTCTATTAGATGGGTGGCCTGTCACTCACATGAAGAGATATGCTGTGTATACACACACACACACACAACTGCCACAGAAGAAAACACGTACATGCACATTATGGGAAAAACAATAAAAGCTGTGGATAAAATGTGCACAAATAAGTACTAAACCTTGAATGCACTGTTAAATATATAGTTTATGCATACAGACACACACACACACACACACACACACACACACACACTGTAGATATGCACCAAACCCACATGCACTGTAGGTTGGGTGGCCAGGAACCTCAGTAACCAGATAAACACACTAACTATATTGGAGCATTCACTAAAGTATACTTAAGTGTCTGTTGCTTCTCTCTGAGCAAATACACGACTGAAATAGTCTTTGTGTGTGTGTGTGTGTGTGTGTGTGTGTGTGTGTGAGAGTGTGTGTTCAAGGACTTTTGCATCCTTGCCTCGCTAGCTTGATACAAAAACGAATTTTGTGCTTGTTTATATTGTGCAATTCTTATCTTCTACGCCTCCTCTCGAGACTGTATCTATAAATATGAGTATTCTATACATAATTTATCACATTGAAATATACCTAATAAAATTATATTCTTTTTTACTGGGATGACAGGTTTGAGAAAATTCTAGTTATTGTAGGATTTTATCATGTTATAATGATAGGTATAATTTGGAACATAATTAACTTATCATCAACGAAATAAGAGTTTTTATGAAACACAAAACTGCTAATTATGTGGTGTCAAATCCATTTTGAAACTGGAGAACTGAAGTTTGTAAAGTAGTGAGTTTTGGGGAGAATGTGTGCAGTCAAAAGGTGTATTTTATTACGTAACAAAATTTAAAAATTGAACTACCGTCTCACTGTCGTATGCTTTTGCAAACCAGTCAAGTTGCAGTTAAAGTTTACATCCATGTCTTTCTAGACTCACGTGAAGCCATGACAATAGATGATGCTCCAAATATAGATGTCTAAAACATGGATGCTCCTAACACATCTTTAACCAGGCATCACAGAGGATCTATATAATTAGCAGAACTTCAATATTAGTGTCACCAATTCTGACCAAATGTCTTCCCTTTTGTCCCTGAGTTATGGCATCTGGGTGGTTTCTTATGGCAAATGTCATCAATATCCTATTAGAAATTTTCTGTGAAATTTTGTCATAATTACTCTACGAGTGCTTGAGTTATGGCCAAAAACACGTTTTGGGAGGCCACAGTGACCTTTAACCATTAAATTCTAATCGGTTCATCGTAGAATTCAAGTGGACATTTGTGCCAAATTTGAGGAAATTCCAACAAGGCATTCTTGACAAGAGTGAGACAGACGAGAGGTCACAGTGACCTTAACCTTAGACCACCAAAATCTAATCAGCTCATCAATGAGTCCATGTGGACATTTGTGCCAAATTTGGGGAAATTTAAACAAGGCGTTCTTGAGATATTGCTTTGACAAGAGTGAGACAGATGGGAGGTCAAAGTGACCTTAACCTTAGATCACCAAAATCTAATCAGTTCATCAATGGGTCCATGTGGACGTTCATGCTAAATTTAAAATAATACCCTATAGGTGTTTTTGAGATATTGCGTTCACCAGAATGAGAAGGACACATAGTCACAATGACCTTGCCCCTTTACCACCAAAATTGAATCAGTTCATTATAGCATCCAAGTGGACATATGTGCCAGATTTGAAGAAATTCCCTCATGGCATTCTTGAGATATTGCTCTGACAATAGTGAGACGGGAGGTCAAAGTGACCTTAACCTTAGGCCACATAAATCTAATCAGTTCATCGATGGATCCAAGTAGACGTTTGTGCCAAATGTGAAGAAATTCCCCCAAGGCATTCTTAAAATATCACATTCATGAGATTGGGTGTGGACGGATGGACAGATGGATGGATAACCTGAAAACATAAAGCCTCTGGCCACAGACGTCGCCGGAGCAGAGGCCCTAAAAAGACCTCTCCTATTTGTCGGGTAATTCAATACATGCCATAATTAATTATCTTTACTTGTGTATTGCAGCACATCCTGGGTTGTTATTACATTATGTGTCTTTAAGCGTCTTGCTTAAGGACACTTTGTCAAGGTGAACGTCCAGCCTGACACCTCTACTTAGGAACTGAAAGAAAAAGCGTAGCATATCATTAAAGTCATGCGCTAGATTTGCACCCCAGAACATAATGAGTGGACTGCGTGCACCTAAACCTGCTGAGCACTCAGGACGTCATCTTACATCACACTTGTGTGCTTACTGTAGTAGCTGCAGGAAGAGTCATCTACTGCTGAACAGCACTATTCTGGAGGACTACACTTAGTCATCACTGACATCGCTGATGTCATTATCTAAACCCACCCTGTGTCTACACAAGTGTGTGTGTGTGTGTGTGTGTGTGTGTGTGTGTCATGGAGTGCGAGAGAGTCATTCATTATCTCAGTCAACTCTCTCTGTTCACCACAAGCCCTGTAGGCACACATTCTGTCAGCCATTCTCTTGCTCTCTGTCTCTCCCGGTGATGCTATAATTCAGCATTTAAACTCGAGCTGTCTGTCTCTTTCTGTCTCCATCCGCGTCTCTCGCTCCGCCGTTCTCTTTCCACCTGCTGCACCTATCTGTCATCCTCTCCACCTTTTCTCTACCCTTCTCTATTCACCTTTCTCAAATGCTGTCACCTCTGTCATTCACTACCTTTCTTTCCAAGCCAGTCCTTCTTTTCTCTCCCTCTTTTCCTCCCTCTCTGTCTCCCTCCCTCGCTCGTGTCCTCCAGTAAACGCTGATGACAGCATTTCCTATTTTCACACAGCACAGAGCCCTGAACTTCCCGGAGGAATTGCCACGACGATGATACGCCGGTGAGTAAGCAGGGGCGGTGACAACCTCTGAATGTAAATCCGTTTCAGTGCATAATCCCATAGTTCATTTGTCTTCATATAGACTGACTTAGCTTGAGCAGCATGAAGTAGCGTTTAGAGAAAGATTAGTTGGGGGTTTTTACTTTCAAAAAATTAAAGCATATCAAATAGAGTACGGAGCTGGAGTAAAAAGAAATTTGTCAATTCAAGCCGTCACATGTGGGAGGAAAACACAAATGAGTTACAGCTCCTCCTCCCACGGAAAAACTACTTCTAAGATGCCCTTGAGCAAGGCATCGAACCTCCATCTGCTCCGGTGGAGCTGCCCCGTGGCCGACAACAGAAAGCTTTATTCACAACGCACTTCCCAGTGCTTAATATGCATAGCAGCGTGAATGCGAATCAGAGCATTGCTCAAAGAAATATAGAGGTTCAGTCAACATTACCTGAATAAATAAAGATTAAAATATATATTTTAATTTCCCTCAGCCTGAGGTGCTTTCTGGGTAATCATCTGAATTCTTATTATATTGCTGAAATTGGCTCTAGCCGCACAGCCCGTGATTATAGAAAGTAACAAAATTATTTATTTATTTGGAGTGCTAGGTAAGTGGCTGTGTAATTTCAAATAAGTGGCTATTTTCATTGCTCATGCAAAGAGTGCAGATTAGAATGCAATGAAAAAGTGAATAATGGGGCCGAACACAAAGCAGCAAAGTCAATCTCCAAGGTAAAGAAAATCATCTAACATCACTACCAGGAGGTATGGATGCAAATGAAGCCGCACATAAACGTGTGTGTTTCTATCCACGCGTGGGTTGCGTGTGCTGCTCGAAGTAAACGCTTGACTCATCAAGGTCCCCCCTACACACACACACCTACCACTTTGCTCCTGCCTTTTCATTGTTTATTAGCGATGCAATCTGTTATACACGTTTGACCGAGCATCAGCGGCGCTTTGCCCCCACGCCCAACACCTTGCGTCCACCCCGGCTGCATCTAAATGACCCGCAGTGGGGAAATATCCCTTCAGTGGTAGTTCAAAGGTAGAGGGTGCGCTTGTCAGAACGGAATAAATGCCAAAAAATAACAGCAGAAAGAGAGGTAGGCAGGAAGAGAAAATAAAAAGGTGGTGCCATTATGGAAAAAAAATGAAGACAGAGATGAAGACGGACAAAAATATGAGGTAGGAAAACATGATAGAGAATGGGGAGGGGATGAATTGTTAAAAGAACATGCGCAGGAAGAGTGGGCGGAAGGAGAACTGAATGAACGAAAGAAAACAGCATGATAGAAAGAAAAGAAAGATATGAAATCTCTAACTCTCCACGTGCTGCTGCGTGCACACACAGACATGGATGGCCAAACACACACACACAAACACACACAGACGGATGCCTGTGTGCAGTTTACGTAACTGTGTTTGTCTACCGATTATCATGAACTTATTTAAGACTCTTATGCAACACCACTTAGGATATTCAACATTCAGAATCATTTTTCTCACACAGGATTTGGAAACTCTGGTCTCCCGCGTTGCTCGGCCAAATATCTAACCACCCAAGCTGAAAGAAGTCCCTAAACTTACCCTGAGTGAAAGAATAAACTTTGAAAGTATGAAATATACTTGAACCCTGAATAGCGAACACAGCAGTGGTATTTTATCTTTTCAGAGCAGAGAGTCTTAACATCTGTGGGTGGGTATTATTCACTTGAAAATGTCAAAACAAGAAATGAAAAAAACAATATATTGTCGGGATCCTGGAGGGGTTTATTCTGTTTTCATATCTCATTTCAAACCAACTGATAATTGTCACCCACCAGTGGGAAACATTTAATGACTCTGGAGCCGAGCCAGAATGACACTATGCATTGTTGACTAACAGAAAAGCATGGGTGTAACTCCAGAAATCAAGCCATTTTCAGACGCTGACGTTAATCAGTTCACATGAGGGAGAGCATATTTGAAGTTCGAGTGGAAACTTTAACTTCTGGTGCCTTTATTTACCCACTGTTAACGAGCCGAACTCTCCAATCCAAGGCCAAAAAATGCATTTTGTATTACTTCATGCATCTGCATTTCAAACTGTCTAATTGGTTTTAAATATAGATGCATTGCACTGAATAACCGAGCCTAGTTGGATGCAAATAAACACTCAATGTGGATATTTGCAGTCAAGATTTATGATGGATTATATACATGTAAAATTTAGTTGCAAAATGTATTTAATAGAATTCTTTATAACTCATTACAGAACCATATTGCAGCTAATTGGAGAAATGTGTGGTTTGCGGTGTAACTGTCAACAACTGTAGCTTTCCAACAACATTACAACCGATGATTAACACAAGCGAAAACGGATGAACAACAACAAACAGAGCGGGAAATGGTGCGGTGCATTAAACTCAGAACACTGTCAGTAATTTTACAGTTCCAGCAAATGTAGTTTTGTATGTAAACAGCCAGCGTTCTTCTGGGAGCAATATGTTTGTATCAGCTGTCTATAGGTTGCCCTTTTCATTTAATACTCCCTACTGGTGTCTGCAAGCAGTTAGCTTTAAATATGGGTTCAATGGGGCTTGTTTTCCTGTCTTGAAATAAGCCATTTGGTGCCATTTTTCCCTGTAAACGATCAAAACAACTTCCGCTGACTGGAAAATTACCCTTTGGTTGGTGATCCATCACAGTAAACAATACAAATGCCGGCCCTTGTCTAATTTCTTAGTTTTTATGCTACTCCCTTGTGACCAGATTGAGTTATTTTCTGTTTGTGTGGGCGCATTCAGAAACATCTCAGGGGCACTGAATATGATTCTGGCTCTGAGATCGGGGTGAGCGAAGCCAGAGGGCGCGCATGTCAAAGCACATTTGACGTAATAAAGTTTTTACTTAAGAATGAAACCTGTAATTGCAGTAATTGGATTCCTCTCTCCTTCCTGTCAATCAGCTCACACTCAGGAGCTTTTCTGCCAGCAAATAATCGACCGAAAACACACACTCCTTCAGAAATGTAATCATTATTTGCCTCCTTGTATTAAACTTGTGCTAATTTTGACAGCAGTTGAATACAAGCTGGGTACGGGCTAGACCAGGGGTGTCAAATATAGGCCCATGGGCCCGAACCAGCCCACCAAAGGGCCCAATCGAGCCCACGAGATGACTAGACTAAGAGGTGCCAGGTTTCAGGAGCAAGTTAACAATGCTACTGTATGTAAAACTCTGCTTCAGAGGCTTTTCCACCATGGTCAGAATACAGTTCTTTGCTATAACAATGAATACTTACTGTGACCATGTTTAAAGATATTGAACATTGTGCAAAATATTGTCAATCAGCAGCTTGGGATCATGAGAATCTGTATCAGGAAATGTATGAATAAATGCACATGTAATGGCGGTGAGAAGTAGACTGAGTGAATGTGGAAAAACATTCATACTGTTGAAATTAGGGGTGGGGAAAAAAAAATCTGTCTGTTTCAGGGGAGATATTACAGTGGGCTATGCAAACACTGGACCCTATACGGGCGTGTGTATATTCCATATACATATATATCCCAATGGATACAATCCAACTGGCATCCTCTGGTTCAACAGTGAGGGTATGGAGGTAGGCTGAAGGGGAAAGGGACCTAGACAAGAGCCCCACTGTGTGCAAGTAAAATAATGTTCATTTCATTATGGATCACCCAAAATAAAGTATGCTATATTTGAAAAGAAAGAGAAAAATAAATCATGTGTTGATAGCAAACATTTTGATGTATCGATAAATGTTTTATTGGTGTGTTGTATCGAATCATGAGATGCCTGGAGATTCCCACCCCTAGTTGAAATTGCACTTATTTTTCTTAAGACATCTCAGGCTGTTCATCTGTTTTGTTAAAGGATGAACGTCTACAGAATTTACTTGTAATTCTTTACACAAAAAAAGGGAAAATATTGGAGTTGATCGCACTACAGGTTATTGTGCGCTGGTTTTAATGGTCCGGCCGATCTGAGATCAAACTGGGCTGTGTGTGGCCTATGAACTGAGATGAGTTTGACACCCCGGGGTTAGACACTACAATGTTTGGATTAAATGTATGTATCTGGGGTGAAATGTTGCACACAGCAAAATGACTGAGTGACTCTGATACAGGTATAGACACAAGCTAATAATCTAAAGCTCCAAATGGCACCAGTACTGTTGCTGATGTCCCGCTAAATTCAGTAAACCGCACAAGACAACAAACCTCCAAATTGAGTTCTAAAAATGGCATGGAATAAACACAAACAGGATTCCAGTTCATGAACGATGAGTTACAAGGCAATTCTTTGGAAAGAATAGAAACATAAAAGGATGAATAATGACTGAACAAAAGTAATCTCGCAGTGTTGTTATCCGGCACAATGGGATGACAAACGCTCACTGGTGTACAGCAAAGTGGCTGTAATGGTTTTTATTGTTTGGAGGTGGCTCAGAAAAGAGGTGATGCAGAGATGGATGTTAATCAAACGCTTTCCGGCTCTCATACGCATTCGTATAAACGAGCGGAGGCATATGTGCGGCTTTTTGGGAGCTCCATTTTAGATTCCATTTCGTAGCCGTGTGAGATGACTGACAATCGCTGTCAGATTCCACTCCATTACTCGCGAGCACACTCAGACACACATATATATATATCGATTGCTGAACTCTGCAGTCTGTGGATTGGAGCCAATGTGAAGTGGGCGAGTGAGGGAGGAGGTATGCACATATGAACACGCACGTTGGGTAATAGAGGGGGGTATTCAAGGACGCTTGCACTGACGTAGAAACATGGACAAACACCCACATGTCACGCAGATTAAACTAAAGGCTTCCTGTTGTCTCAGTTTATTTGTCACGAGGGACTAGTGGCAAGCAGAGTAGTTAAAATCAGAAGAGAAGACTTATTCTGTTAAACTTCCCTAGACTCCTCTCTAAGATGATTACTAGGGTCAAGGGATTGCTGTAAGAGCACTTACACTCTGACTTTTGTGTTTCCTATGTTTGGAGTTGCTCGTATTGCCGGTGATCTACAGAAAGACTCAGAGCTTAATCTGCTGTTGCATTTATTGTAAGCTGCAGACGGATAAAACTGTAGGCTTACTGTCAGAAATGTAGAAAGGGAACAGGAAAGAAGAGGAGAGGAGACGAAATAGATAAGATGAGACAAAAAAACGTAGGAGCCAGATCAGTGTCAATGTAAGAAACAGGGTAACGGAGGAGGCTGTTTTGAACTCAAAACGTTTGTCTGATCATTCAAACTCCGAATATATCACACACACAACCGTTTAGCCCGAAGCCAAAATGCTCCTACCACCCAGCAACCCAGTTTTCGACACCTTTATTGGGATTCAGCTCTCCATTTATTCTTTGTTTGTCACCCTACCTTGTGTCTCTCTGTCTCTCCATCGGTCTACCTTTCTCTGTCTATCTGTATCTGTTGTCTGTGTTTTGCTGCCTCTGCAATGGAGAACTTTGGTTGCACAAGGTGTGAAATGAGACTGTATTGATCTGTCTGCCTGTGTGGAGTGGATGTGTGTGTGTGTATGTGGGTTTATGAGTGTGTGTGTGAGAGTGAAAGAGAGAGAGAATTGCCCTCCATGTCATCTTTGGGTAAATCACGTCTTCATCTCATCAGAGTGCATGTGCACACCAAGCCAAAATGAGTAAGATAATGACATCATTACTAAGTCAGACCTCACACACACATGCCGCTCTCAAACAGAGGCATAGCTCGTTTACTCCCTAATTTACCAATGTGCTGCTGTACTATATAGATGTGTATAGCAGTGTATTTTATTTTTACTGCAGCTTTCATAATAACTACTTTTAGTTGATACACTGTCTTGGAAATAATTGCGATAAACGTTAATGATTATTGTCATTTTGAGACCATTTAATGCCACTGATGTAATAAAAATACAATATCATCATAATGCAAGTACACCCTTTCAAAAAGCAATGAACTTTTAATTCTTGAATATACTCAGACATTAAAATAAGAATATGAAAAACAAGTTACTGAATACAAGAAAGTATATGTGAAATTATAGCAGCAGCTGGAGCCTATCCCAGCTGACACTGGGCGAGAGGCAGGGTACACCCTGGACAGGTCACCAGACTATCGCAGGGCTGACTCATAGAGACAGACAACCATTCACACTCACACCAATAAACCTAACGTGCATGTCTTTGGACTGTGGGAAGAAGCTGGAGAACCCGGAGAAAACCTACTCCGACATGGGGAGAACATGCAAACTCTGCACAGAAGGGCCCTTCCATTTGATAGTTGCTGACAAAGCAAAACCAAGTGATGCCTCTTGCAAGTAATAGACAAGATGAGCGAAGCTTCAGGAACACACAGTAACATCCATAATCTAGCCAGTTTGCTGCAGTCAGCTCCTGGGAATGGACGGTCTCAGAACCCATACGTTTGCTGGTGGATTTACGAAGTGTAGAATGAAATTGTTAGAGAGTAAAACTACAAACGACAGACTTTTTGGCTCATTGCCAAAGGTTGCCAAGCTAACAACTATCAAGACTGTGCCTCTTTCACTCCAAAAGTGCAGCTGCAGGCTACCGGCAAGCTACACTGTGTCGTCTATGAACATGTTCATGAACATGTATGAACAATTTTCTTTAGACTCGCGCGAGTATGCAGAGGAGAAAAAAAAATAAATAAATAAAAAAAGAATTGCTGCGCCCAGGTCAAACCCAGTTTTACTCTGAAGTCGTCTAATACTAGTGCTTTGGCAGTGATTTGTGGCATCAGACACGAATGAAGAAAGCGGTCCCTTAACTTCAGCATGATAGTGGCCAATCGCCATTATTGTTTAACAAGGGAAACGCAGCGGGACAAGAACAAAAGTTAAGGCGTTGAAAGTCCGAGTGGGGCATTTTGGTCAAACAAACACCAACTTTAACCCAGAAGAGCTGTGTTTGTGTCCAATAAGATTATAAAGCCCAACCCTGTTCTTTTCCTAAACCTTACTACATGCTTCTGTTGACTTAACCCAATCATGTACATTTGTTGGTGAAGGAGAATTGACATCAATTCGCTATGTTGTACTGACGTAGTGCATTTATTTTGAAAGAGACTGTATGTAAACAGGAAATTTCCTGTGAAAACGGACGTGTATTTTGAAAGAAGACAATGCATGTAACAGGAAGAACTTGACACGGTGTCCCAGAACGTCAGAAACCAACGCACCCAGGGTACCTTGCATGTCGTATCTGGGCATGGAAAGTCCATGACCAGATGTTGACATGTGTTGCCAAGTCTTGTAACCATGTAACCATGTTTCCATGGTCTGGAAATCCCTGCTGTTTATTCTGTCATCATGCTGGCTAAATATTGGTGACATTCTTACATAAACAAACACATGTGTAAACCCAACAGGCGATATTGAGATCAGCAAAAATGAAGAAGGTCACGTCCATACATATATCATGAGTTGGTAATTATCATGACAGGCCTGTCTGCCGCCACATACCGTATCTCAAAAGTCTGGAGACATGAGTGTTTTTGCCATACATGCTTCTGCTAATTAATCCTTATCTTACCTTAATTGGAAGATAATTCACTCAGCCTTATAAAAATTAATTGGCAATGTGATTTAAGACAGAGCAGATGAGACACCAACTACTGTGAGAAATGGCATCAAAGAGGCATTTAAGTTGGAACGTCTCCTATACTCAACATAGTTCAGCAGACCACACGTTTTACCATCTAACAGCCAAAGGCCTGCAGTTTTGGCCACAAAACAAGCCAAAAATGTGGCAATAAATTATGAATGAAGTAAACATTAGCCACCTTCCTGAACAGCTGTGCTTAGTTTAATTGCCTGCGCTGATTGTTTCCCTCCAGATCATTATGGTTGCAACTTTTGCATTCTTGTCCAGTTCTGTCTGCTCTTCTGTTCAGTACACGACCCTGCTACCTCTCAGTGAACCACTTCAAAAACTTTCCGCCTGTACGGCTACATTTGGGACCCGACTCCTGTTGCTACCATTACTGAACTGTGACAAATCCCTGTACAGTCTACTGGCTTGAATGTCACAGTTTTACTTCCATATACAGTCAGTGTAACAGCCATCCCTCTGAAAGCCATTATTAAACCTTCAAGATTTCATTTTCTTTTTACAGCAGAAGAGGATCAGTGGCAGTGAAACGTGGGGAAAGAACCTGGTCGATTTTGAGATGCAGAAATATAACATAACAATTATTCTCATCTAGAGCTTGATTGCAGAGTTTAGTGCACTTTTACTCCTCTTGAAAATCCAGTTTTTGTTGCCATCTCTTAGTCATAGCTCACATCCAGCTACTTCCTGCCTCTTTTCTAATCTCATTCCTACAATCACTCACACGTTCTTTGCTCTTTGCTTAACACTTTACCTTCTTGTTTGACTTTCCTCTCCCTATTTCTCTTTTTTCTAACCAACCTTAATGTCTACCTGGCGATGTTTCTCTAACTCATTTCGTTTGATTCCCTCTGCCTTCCCTCCTCTCCTCTCCAAGCCTCATTTTTCTTCAATTTCATCATTCCCTTGCTTGCTCCATCTAGCCTCCACCAGCTCTCTCACCCTATTTACCCCTTATCCTTTACTTCCTCTACTTTCTCCACTCTCCCTTCATCTTTCCTTCCACTCTCCGGCACCCTCCCTCCATCACCTTCCTCGGCTCGCTTTCTGCTCCCCTTCTCCACTCATTCCTCCCCGTCTTCACATCCCTCCTCCCTCCATTCCCTTCCCCCCTTCCTTTGTAAGATAATACATTTGCAGCCTGAGTGATCTATTGATTCCCTGAACCCCTGCGCCCTTCAGAAAGGTAATTTTTTAAGGAGGAAAGAAGATTAGACAGAAACGCAGCACATTTCAAGGTGAAAGGGGCTCTCCCCGCTTTACTCATCGATGGAAACATCTCTCCTTTTTAAACAGGGTGATGTGTGATGGGTAAAAGTGCTCCATATGCTCCACCTCTGCCATACTATCTCCTCTCTCTACGTCCCATGTGTTTGTTTTCTTCATTCCACAGTATCTGTGAAGGATTGGAGAGAAGGTATAGAAGTCAAACAAAGTGGCTGTTGGGTGAAATTGCTCTGGGTTTTTTTTTTAGATTGGTACACAGTACAAATTTGGGGATTGTCTCAGTGCAGCACTGGCAAAGATATGAATCAAGAAGTATGTAAGGAAGTTAATAATACAAAGCAACCCGTAAAGGGTATTCTATTGATTCTTTAAGGTCCTTTTAAATCAGCTACACCTGATGATACATTTGTTGACGCTGTGATAAGATGAAGTAATCTATTATCCAAGGCTTCCGAGCGAAGTGAGGACGGATTACCCGTCTTAAACTGGTTTCAGCTCCTTGCAAGCTAATGGAAATTGAAATGGAAACCAGTGGCTGTCTTAAAGGGACAGTTCACCCCAAGAATCAAAAACATTTTCTGCTTAACATTGGTGCTATTTATAAGTCTACATTGTTTTGGACTGAGTTGCTGAGGGTTGGGGATACTAGCTGTTAAGATGTCTGCCATCTCTTGAATATAATGAAACTATCGTGCAATATTTCTCACAACATCATGTGCAATACTAATTCTCATTTTTATATCATAGTCAATATAACATTGATTATCAGGCACAGTCTGCTTTTTCTACCATTTTAGTTCATTTTTTAGTAACTCCTGTTCTTACCTTACTCCTATTGTTACACTAATAGGTACTGGTTTTGCTTTTGAAAACATTTCCTATCTTGTATATTTGTATATTTTGTCAGATATTTAATACTTAATTGTTTTAAAACTGGGCCCAGTGAGTGACCCTGACCTGGAAAACCCACTGGCTGTTCTAGTCAGTACTGGTTGTGAATGTTAAATTTTGGTTACTGTACTTAGCGTTACTGTAATTGAAGCATTCTCTGGCACAAGAATTCCCTATGGGATAAATAAAGTTCAACTGAATTGAATTGAACAAGGAGGCACTTGAGCTGTGGTTCTCAAGTAGAGTCGTACCAATACTGATACCGATACCAGTATCAGAAATGTCTCCAATACTGCCTAAAATGCGGTATCGGGTATCGGCGAGTACAGGCTATGACCAATCCGATACCATGTAATGCCTCACGTCATTACGCATACACACTGGATAATAATAATAAAAAAGTTTTATGGCATTCATTCTACTATTATGTATTTATTTCTTAATATTTTACATAGAGTTTTAGGAGTTGAGACATACAACAATTCATATCCCATCCATTTTTATTTTACGTGCTGGTATCGGATCGGTACTCGGTATCGGCAGATACCTGAGGTTCAGGGATCGGAATCGGTATCGGGAAAGAAAAAGTGGTATCGGTACATCTCTGTTCTCAAGTCCCCAAAAAGTACTGTACATTTGATAAACTCAACAGCAATGTCTCGTTTGATATCATGACTGTTTACTCAAGATAATCCAAAAACCTTGTTCTGTGCAGTTTTATGTAGGAACTATTTTCTTTCTATCAAACTACACCCACTGACTTTAACAATGCGCAGAAGGGAGCATGCATCTACTGCTAGCTCACCTAGCACCACTAAGCGAGCTAATGTTACATCTCAGTCATGGAGGATGCCATTAATGTTTACAACTCACACTGTCACAAAGACAAGCCTCTCATCCATAAGTGGATTTGTCCTCTGACCGGTGACTGCTGGGTCAGGGACAGCCATCACTCTGTGTCCTCTTAGAAAAGTGGCTCTGAGAAGGCTGTCTAAAGCTCAGCCAGTGGGCTGGCTATTTACTTTAAATGGGATGTCCCAAGAGGAAAAAGAAAGCCATTCCAGTGGAAACAAGTGGCTCAGTGACCGGAGACTAATGCGGGTTATTATCAATGATAATTGGCCATCATGTTTCTTTTATATAACGGCTCAGATGGATGACGGGGCATTATTCTGTACCATTAACCAGGGATTCATTTTATTTATTTATCATTTACAGAGAAACATTTACATAAATGCAGTGTTAGACCTCTATTATTCATTGTCAATTCATGAAAGTAATAATGGCACTGATTTGCATCCACTTCCCTGGTTGGATAAGTCAATGAGTGTGATTTTGTTCACTTATACCTTAAATGTGTCACCTTAATGGGATTAGATGATTCATATTTATATGGTTTAATTATTGCTCAACTGCTGACTAAACTTTTATACTTACGAAGTAAAGTTTTTTAGGCCTTAAGTTTGATTGTAATGGGTTTAGAATTATCCATACTTGACATTAAATTTGTTAGCATAGCAACACCATGGCAATGTGACGCAAGGTGTGAAGACATCCAAGTACAAATCTCAGCTTATGTAAGGAAAGCCTCATGTACCATTCCTGGAGGCGGGTAGTTCTAAAACTCTCTGCCAATGCTTTAGGATTTCCGAAAGTCTCATTTTCCAAACATTTTGACGAAATGTTCCTCCAGTGCTCAGCTAGCTTGAGGAGAAATAGGTCTGACTATGCAAGATTACCTTTGGGCAAATGGGTTGAATGAAAAGCAAGGATTGGAAACTTTGTTGCAGCCCCACTACGAATCTGATAAGGTGGATTTTTACATTTGCATGAGGAGCCTTAATCTAGCTCTGAATGAGATTGGATTCCGTCTGCATCCATACGTCTTTGAAAAACATTTATGTGGTTAACTTGATAGTTACAGAAGAATAACATGATCAACAATGAAAACACTGACAGCAAGCGCGGCGAGGAATCACAGCGTGAGCATGCCATCAGTTTAGATTGGTGGGACCGTCTACGAGGCAGCTCCTTCTACGCCTGCCAAGAGTCTGATTCAGTTTTGAGTTTGAGAGGCACAGAGGAATGGAAGAGGAAAATGAAAAGGGGGTGATAAAGAAAAGGAGGAGGTCAGTCAGGAAGGAAAGCATGAAAGGAGAGGGAAAATAATAAAAAGTGCAGCTTAGAGTTATAGCAGAATTAATGAAAAAAAATACAGCTAAAATATTGAAAACGAGACGTTGGGAGGAAGAAAAAGACATAGACGCAGGAGATGGGGAATAATTTAGCATTCGCATCAACACATCTAATACCAATGAGAGCTCTCCCTCATCCCCTCCATTCTTTCTCTGTCTATTTTTTTTTCTCTCAGCCTCTTTCCACCTCTCTCTTGGGGAGGGGGATAAGTCTTATATCAAAACAAATGGGTCTTTGAGAAAATACTGCACTTATCTGTAATCGCAGGCAATCAAAGAAACTCTGATGTTTTCTGTCAAGGGCCCGATTGCGACCATCTTGGCTGACTGTCTTTCTGGTCTCTGGTGAGCACAGCTGAATTAAACTCTCTGCTCTTATTTTCTCTTGTTTTCTCTATTTTCCTCGCTTGACTTTTTCTTTTCTTGACCTTGTTCAGCTATCCCACCCTCTTCATTATACCTCATTTAGCATCTCATAAACAAATCACATTCTCTGCATTTCCACACATCCCTTCTTCTTCTTCGTTGCTGTTTCGTTTCTTTCCATTTCCTTTTCTACAGTCCTCTCACTGCATCACCCCCAACCCCGAAAACAACCTCTCTGTGATGGATATAACTGCTTAGCTGCTCCATAAAGGTGGCATAATGGATGTCATAGCTCACTGATATTGTTGCTAAACGTCACTTCGACCATGTGCTCTGCCCAGTGAATGGAGCCATTTTAGCATGCGTGTGTTGTGTTTGCCTATTTATGTGGAAAAGAAAGCACTATTCAGGGAGCATTTTACAACCAAACAAATGAGAGGGTAGACATGGCATTTCTAAATCAGACAGGAAGTCATATTTTGCTACAACAGGGAGAGAAAGTGACACAGTGAGGAAGTCGATTGACCCTAATTACAAAGGAACATCACTGTAATACTCCAATGGTATTTAGACACGCAATTAGTTCTGGTTTAATGTTATGCACATTTGTTCAGATGCCTGGGACAATACTGAAAGCTCTCCAGACAAGCAATAAGTGCATTCGATCCCTTTTGTAGCCAGATCTAGATCTGGTTTTGCTTGCAGCCAATCACCACAAAGGTTATTTGATTTAATATGACTTCTGATTGTCCTACTACAGCAGCAACTACAACCTATACAGTCAAGCCTGGTGTATTTGAAGGAGTCGACAGTTAAGTGTGCTGAGATGCCACCAAAACGTTCGGAAGTATGGCTAAGTAACATGCCTGTAGTGAAAATAACAGGTATCAAATGAAGTACTCTATTGGTTTTGGTATCACTTTAAGGATACTGGTATTGGTACTAGTGTTGTTATTTGCTAAATGATACCCAGAACTAATCCCAACACAGTTACAGTGGTCAGAATTTTGCTCATGTCTTTTCAAAAACAATGGGTTTCGGAGAGAATACTTGGAAAAATCTAAAATGAAAATCATGTAGAATATAAAGCTGAAAGACTAGATTGATAGACAGAAAATGAACAAGCACACAAGCAGTTAAAGGGGTCAAAGAGTCACAAATCTAAACCGAAAAAGAGTAAGAGGTAGGAGAAGTTGACAAACACCAGGGAGAAAAAGCACAAAAGGACATAAAGGAAAAGAGACAATGCAAACATAACAATATGGTGGATGACAGACTGAATGTATTTAGCAGATGGCTGATAATAATTAGCTACGGGATGAGATCTACAGTGCACCACTGGGTTTGGCTAATTCACAATATGCTGGATTCAATGCTCATATTCACTTCTGCAAGGTCCATTAGCTTCCATACGCCTGGTGGAGTAGCATAGCTTACACAAAACTCTACACAAACTAAAGTTGACACAACATAAAGACAGAATGTTAAATGAGATAGTTATAGATATTAGTGTATCACAACATTTAATGTGTTTGTTGAAGCTGTGATTGCATATAACTTTTAAAGCATCGTGTTTTTGCCTTGCATTGTGGTCTTTTATCCTGTTCTTGATGTTAACAGCCACTACCTGCTGCTTCTTCCCTGTTACTCAGTCAGGTGTGGTCGCCTCTTTTCGATTGACAATATAACTCTAGGTCAAAGTGACAAGTTCAATCTCTTCTGGGTGAGTAGAACTCCCCGCTTTAACAGCTTCGATCTCAGGCTCCAACTTTTAGACGGAGAGAGCAGGCTGATGTGGTTTTCCCTGAGCATAAAGATGGGTTAGCGATAGTCTCATTTGGCATCATCTATCTACTTCAGAAAACTCATAGGAACTAGTTTTCTCTTAATTTTCTCCTTTACTCCTCTATTACACCCTCACTTTAAAATTCAAGAGGCATCTTCTTCCCGGCTCTCGTCTATTCATGTAGCAGCCAATCACTAATCAGCATGGTCTTTATTAATCCAATCAGCTGCTTCTGTAACATTCTGCCTTCAGCTCCTCATACCGATGCCAACACCTAACTACCCACCACCACTGCCACTGCCAGCATCAACGCACTATCCAGAATCAGTAGATGGCCAGACTGGGAGTTATGTACTCAGCAATTATTGGGTCCATCCTAATAATCCAGCAGTGACTCCAGATGGACTCACCCAAAAGCCTGATCCACCGTATGCCTTATCAACAGTTTTTATCCATGAATTAGTGATTTTTACATATCTCTAATAGCAGGAACTGGAGCCTGTCCCAGCATGTCCTGGGTAAGAGTTACATTACCAACACATAATCATGCCTATGGCTGATGTAGAGTTCTTAGTATGAATGTTTTGGCGCCACAGGAAGAAGTGGAGAATCCTAAGGAAACACGTGTATAGAAGCATCTTATCGGCATAAATATAAATAATAAACCTTGGATTAAGTAACTGGTTAGAGTGTTTCATTTATCATTTAAAATATTGCATAATCTGAGTCAAATTAGCATACTATTACTTAACTAATGGGTTAGCCATTTTCTCCATGGATGTATAAAGAGAACTGGGCATAGCGTTGAGGGCAGGGTCTAAGTCACTACGTACTCCTAAGTCGTCGAAATCTGGCAGTTAGAGAGTATAGTTTAACGGCGTAAGACAGCATTGGGGAAACGCGGCGGGACAACAATGAAAGTTAAGGTGGCAAAAGTCTGAGTAGGGTGGGCGGGAGTGGTGGCCGATGAGTCCAACAACCCCGACTTTCACCCAGGAGGCCAGTGTTTGCTTCCCGTAAGACTGTAAAGCCAAATCCTGTTCTTTTTTCCTAAACCATGTGCTTTGGTTGCCTAAACCCAACCACATGCGTGTAGGCGAAACATAACCATGTGCATTTGTTGTATTTGTAGTACGTTTATTTTGAAAGAGACTGTATGGAAATGGAAATGTATCTTGAGAAAAGGCAATGCATGTCACAGGCAGAACTTAACATGGTATCCAAAAATTGTCAACAACCAACCCACCTTGGGCACCTTGCATGTAGAATCTGGATGTCGAAAGTCTTGACCAAACGTCAATATGTGACGAGGTCGAAAGTGAGAATGTGTTGACCTGACGGACCCAAATGTAATTCCACACTTGGCCTCAATGCAAAATTGGCTTTAAAGCCCTGCTCTGTTCCTGGGGGCTTGGTGACCCCCTGTTTCCAATCTTGATGCTAAGCTAAGATGACTGGCTTTTAGTGTGGCTGCACATTTAGCTTACAGACATGAGCTCCCATGGATTTTAAGACAGATTTCAAGACCTGGTAACAGACTAGTTACTAGGTCATTTTAAATAGTTCTCTCAAGAGATATTCCCATTGGGCAATAGAACTCCCTACATATCTAACAGGGCATTATAAATTCTGTTTGTATTAACAAATGTGGCTGTGTTTAGCTGCTCTGTGGGTTTCCTGGTCTAGTGGTCAGGATCGAAACTGCTGTAATTGCTTGGCTGCCTTAAGTAAAGCTGAGGACCATACTTTCATGTTATCTAGATTCTCTGTTGCAGACTATCTAGTGAAGCAGACGTTACTGAAAATGAGAATTAATTAATAATTTCACTAGAGCTCCACATGTATTAATATCTGAGCAATAAACCCCTAATCTCTCGTGAAACCTCCCCCAATGGGTAGGTTGCTAACTGCCATATCTACATAACTCTTTGGGATGTCTTTCTTCGTGAATTGGCAGCAGTAACAAAAGTTCACAGCTTTGCTCGGGGAGCTAAATTGGCTCGCAGTGTGGTTAGAGATAGAGGGGTATTAACAAAGCTTGCTGAGAAAGATGGAGAGGAAGAGATGGGGAGACGGAGTGTATACAAAGAGGCCTAGCAATATGAAGAAAGACAGAGGGACAGAGTTTGGTGTAGACAGAATGAGTTTGCATAGATTGAAACACATACAGAAAGTAAGTGAGCACCAGAGATAGAAAGGAAATGGCCGTATTATAATAGCATGAAGCAGAAAAGGAGAAAGCAATGACTTGATTGACAGAAAAGAGCCACGAGATGCACAGGGAGAAGCCATTTCTTTTGCCCCTACTCATACTCCTCCACCTCCTTCTCCTCCTCCTCCTTCACGGTAAGTGATAGGAGTTAGTCCCAAATCCCCGAGCATGCGGGCCGACGGGTGGATTAGCGCCCCTGCTCTTCCGTTATTCTCTCTGCCTCATTCTACCGTGGTTTTACACCCAAGGCAGGAGGCAAGAAGCAGGGGAGCTGATTTCATGGCAGCTTCTGTCGGATTAGACAGGAAGCTGGAGAGGGGTGCCAAGAGAGGTGGGGACACCTTTCACCCCTTCCCTCTTACCGTCCCCAGTGTTTACGCTCTCCATGTCTGTGGGCTTGTGGCTCTTGCTGTTCTCTGTTTGTCTGTTCCACCCTTTTTGTTTCAGCTGATGTGCATCCCTCTCATGAGTTCTCCTTTCTTTTGCCTACACTCACTATCTTTCACTTTCTGACTTAGAACCACCATGAGGTCCAACTCTAGGGAACTCAAATTTTCAGGTTTTTGTTATCATTACCATAATTTTATTCAAAAAATGTTGAAGTACCATTTTCCTGCTATGGTCTCCGAGTGTTGGGGAAAACAGAGGGATCCTTAGATGCCTCCACGGATCAGACAGTTTGAATCCTTATATTTCTAGTGATCACACACAGTCTCCACACTTACAGACATTCATTCGCTCCCTCTGCACACCCTTTATGAATCAGAAGAGTCTTGCCTGAGACCTTGTAAGCTGAAAATCTCCCCTGGCAGGGCTGGATTTCACCTTTGGCTGACTTGTACATGTTTAACTTCCCACATGAGAGAGTTTGGTTTGAAATATGGTCTCCTACATTTACTGGGAGCAGGGAGAAGAGTAATAGGGTAGAAAAGTTTGAAACAGAAGAGCTGATGTGGGCCTGATATTTCAAATGAATAGCGCATAAATACTGAAGGCCGTGTTTAACTACGGGCTTAATCCCTGGATGTTTTATATTCGTTCTTGGAAAGGAAACCATTACCTAAAGTGGATAATTTAGCATAGCTGGTGGATCTGGGGCAAGGCTGTAAACATTATTGATGTTGACAAGAGACTTCAATTGCCGCTGTTCTTTAAAATGTGCCGTGTATAATTTATTTTCTGTCGGTGCTTTCAGAAGTGAGTAGGTGTCACTTTTTCAAATGATATCTAATTTTTTTTAAAGAAAAAAACAATTTCAGGAAAAGACTCAACTGCCAAGCATTTGTCTTGTGTTGAGCCTGCATGTTAGCGCCTCGGGACATATTACAGGATCTAGAGAACGTGTCTGCGCTTTAGAGCTGTAATTTCTCACTTGATATATGTCTGCATCAGTGTCATAAGAAAAAACGTGTATGTTTTTATACATTTGCCAAACACCAATTAACTAAGACAGTGCCATTATATCTTAAACATCATGCGGAGGTTGTTTTTGTATCTTCCTAGTTCAGTCAGTAATTGCAAATCCTTTATCTGTCTGTAAATGTTTGAGTGTTAATTAACCTGGTCAACTTCTCTCTGTGCCCATTGTGCTTCCAGAATTAGATTCTGATTGCCATCTTTAAATTTTCCACATACAATGTAGGTCCAAAAAGAATAAGCCGCCAGTGACCAAATTAGACCTGAAAGAACCAGATCTACATTGAAGATAGACCTTTATTCATAATGTTCTATTTCTAAAGTGTATTTTATCATATTGTAGTAGGAAGCCTCCCTGATCTGATCTGCTACCATTTTAATTTGCGGCTGATGCGTTTAACGGTTAATCATTACCACTTGTTTACCTGCTATCTTGATGAAATCAGGATAAAGCCCGACTAGTTTCTCGTTTTAAAGGGGAAATTACGAATTCCAATATGTTATTTCTACATTCGTGAACATAAGGCACTCTCCTTAAAGCCAGAAACCAGAGAAGTAAGTCTCAAACTTGTTTAGTCATAGGGTATAAAGTCTGGAACTACTCCAGAAGCAATAAATGGGAGCTTGATTTTTCATACCCAAATGAGCTTTACTTTCTTGTAGCATTCTCAGTTCTGAAACAGAAAATGCCTCCATATACTCAGAACATTCCTCTGGGTGCTCTCAGTGTTCCCAATTCATTGTCTGTGGAGAAGCGCCAGACTTTATATCCTATGACATCACAAATTTGAGTTTCGGCACTCTAGTTTTTGGATTTGGGAGAGAGTTGTTCATGGTTACTAATATTTTTGGACTGTCTTAGACCATAGGAATAGCATGTATGAATTTTGAAAATGGGCTTAGTTCCCATTTAATGGATAAAAGTTAATTTTCACTTAATTCTACTCTACTTTGTCATTTATTTGATCACTGTTAGCTATGGTCGATGAAAATGCTACGTTTTCTGCATGAATGTTTGACAAAGAGCATTCAAGTGACTCAAAGAGCACTGACTCGGCAGCATCTTGATAATGATCAACAAAACTGCAAAGTAGGAGCGACTGAAATGAGGCTCCAGCGAAAGGAAGACAATACTCTTCACGCTCAGGCTCTATGTCTTCTTTCTCACCCTGCCATTCACTCTTTGCGCGTATGCTCTCTAGGTGTCATTGTGTGGGTAGGTCAATTGAGTCATCAGCTGATTCATAATCAACCAATAGCACAGCGACACACCTTCTCTGTCAGCCTATCATCTCACTGCCGCCTAGTCTTTATGGATTCATCAGCCTCAGAGTCATCAGAGTCATCAGCCTCAGCAGTCATCAGCCTCAGAGTCATCAGAGTCATCAACCTCAGAGTCATCAGAGTCATTAGCCTCAGCAGTCATCAGAGTCATTAGCCTCAGAGTCATCAGAGTCATCAGCCGCAGAGTCATCGGCCTCAGAGTCATCATCCTCAGAGTCATCAGCCTCAGAGTCATCAGCCTCAGAGTCATCATCCTCAGAGTCATCATCCTCAGAGTCATCAGCCTCAGAGTCATCAGCCTTCATCGGCCTCAGAGTCATCATCCTCAGAGTCATCAGCCTCAGCAGTCATTAGCCTCAGCAGTCATCAGAGTCATTAGCCTCAGCAGTCATCAGCCTCAGCAGTCATCAGCCTCAGCAGTCATCAGCCTCAGAGTCATCAGCCTCAGCAGTCATCAGAGTCATCAGCCTCAGCAGTCATCAGCCTCAGAGTCATCAGCCGCAGAGCCATCAGCCGCAGATTCATCAGCCACCACCACCATCACTAGAGCTGGACTGCATGGGGTGATTTATCCTGCTACCGCTAAGATGTCCCTCGATCACAATATATCTCCCTCTGGTGTCTAAGCACCAAAAACTTCAAGGACTTAAATCTCAATCAACACAAATCATTTGTTAATCTGTACACTCATATTCTGTATTGAATACTATCGTTACACCATTTTTTCTGTCTCCTGATTGAAATGAATGTGTGAGTGAAAACAGAAAACAGACTCTATTGCTGGACTGATGGATTTAGTGCTGTAATACATTATGCTGCATTTTGCCTGTTGGCCACTGTAATACAGATAATCACTTCCACCCTAAATGGTTTGGGGTTTTTTTACGCGGCCTTAATTAGTGACCAGCCTTTATTTGTTCATACCAGTAGCTAGGATTTTGTACCAAATGATTTGGAGATGTATAAACTTAGCTACTCCCTTTTAGATCCCCACACTGTGAGTCTGCCTGCTCCCCTACAAATCTCATTACTTTGTTTCCCAAAATGTAACACCATACATTTATTTTATACTCTGTGACCCCGTGGTCATAGAACACACCAGAACTCAATTTCAATGTAGTTTCAGCCCGACTGAAACAATTTAACCTCGGTGTCACATTCACAGCTGAAAATGTGCAAGGCCTGAAACAGCTTTCCCTTGTTGATAAACACACACTTGTGTTTGGTTATGTTTTGTCATGATTTATTGCACATTCTCCATAAACAGGCAATCCAGTGACTGCAAAATATTACAAACACTGTCAGAATTGTGTAAGACCCAACTCTCAAACACACAAGGGCATACACACACCCACACACACAAGTAAACGCACACTCCCATGTACATTCGCTCGTTTCCATTCACACACATACACATACATATACAGACACTCCTCCTCCATGGAACACACGACCACATCATGATCCAGAGTCAATTATGCTATGCTGCCGGCAGCAAGCACAGGAAGACGGAGGAAAGTAGAGAAAAAAAAATCAATATATGAAACACAATGCAGCACATACTGTATTTATCATGTGCACATATTTCTGACAGGCCACTCCGCATTACCAAGAAACATTGACTAAAACATTTGCATGTGTGTTAGAGTATCAGTACGTCAATAGAAGCCATTAACATCGCAGAGGATGACTGGGGTTACATGAGGTCACTGTCTGCCCTATAATGGAGCAGTCATTCGAGGGTCAACCTGCTTACTGCCGAGTGAAGTTATGGCTATGACTAATGACGGTGAGATTGAAAAAGATCCGCTTTGGCCTTTGTGTAGGTGTCAGGGTCAGTCTGCCTCCTAGGTGCAGTGTCGCTACAACGTAGGTGAGCTGAGGTCAGATCAATGCTGACAGCGGTGGCTGCAAAGATTTACTGTTAAGCCTTGTAGCCGAGCTGAAGGTCTAATTTAACCAAACATTATGGTGCCCACACAGTGACCTTTGTGACATGCTGCTTTCTGGGACATTATGGCCGAGCCAAATCTTTTTTGTGTGTGTATCAGGTCTTTGTTCACATGGCAACAGAATTTTCATTCCATCAAGAAACGATCCAATTTCACTCTCAGCATACCTTTAAAGCTACAATATGTTGCTTTATAGTTTGAACTGCAAACTGCAATGCTACCCACCAGCAGCTAAGGTTCTATTTGAACACATGTAGAGCTGCCCTTGAAGTTAAATGATGCAAGCCATTGGTTACAGAGGCCCAGAGAAATATCCTTTGCAATATTATATTTGGCAGCATGGCTCTATTCTGGGAATCTCTGCCTTTCCTAGGCTTACGCAAAAAGCCTGAAGTGGAGAGGGCACAACTTTCTGCCCTTCCATGCGCAAACAAGGAAAGTGTGAGGCAGAGAGAGCAAACCTCCTTGCCCTTCCATGCGCCTACATAGAAAGCCTGAGGCAGGGAGAGCAGCAGCAAAGCTCCCTAGGAACAGAACAGAGCAGCATCAGTGACAAACAGAAATGACATTGATAAGTCAGACACAGCATGAAAAGGAGGAGCTGGGGTGGAGGCAGGTTGCAAAGTAAACAGCAACAGTAGGCAGGCCAGAGCAGTTTAAATAGGGTGCCCTGAATGAGAGTTGCCGATTGGCTGCGTGGAAAGGAATCAAGGGCTCAATCAGCTGATCCATAGAGTAATAATGTTCTTTGCCCCCCACAATTGTCTGTCCTGTTCTGCCCACAAGCTCCACCTTAAGGATATTCATTTTGATTTTACCATAGCACCTGATCCCACCCAAAATCTTAATTTCCTCCCAGGTCACGAACAAGTTGAGTTTTATATCATCACTGTTAAACTGGGATGAAATTATAAGAACTGGGTGCACGGGTGGTTGCTACAACAAAAACAGATATTGTACTTTTAAAAGCCAGGGATAACTCATGCTAGTCATGTACACACGCTGTGGCTGTAAATAAAGAACTATGTGCACATAAACACTAAATCAGAAGGCAGGTCATATGTCTCTTTGGGAGACATTTATAAACCAGAGACAGACACATACATTTTCAGCAAACTCATATTATTTCCCAACGCATCTGTGAAGTGTGAAAGTGTTTGTGTGTGCGTGTGTGTGTGTGTGTGTGTGTGTCCATGAGGGCTGAGGTAAGAGGCTCCTGTGCTGTAGAGTGAGACGGAGGGCATTAGTCAGATTTGACCAACAAAGAGGCTGTGAGCACACAGCCAGGGGATTAGACCAACACCACAGACTTTCATTAGTCTACAGAGAGGAAGAGGAGAAGAAAGAGCAACAGAAAGGTGGAGGGAGAGAGACACTGGATTACAAAGATAGCGGGGGACTTCCATTAGTCGAGGGTGAGGGAGAAATGTAAAGATGGAGGATGAGCGGTGAGATACAGAGAAATGAAGCGAGGGAGACACTGAGAACACTCCACTACTGGATTAGTCCAATACCGGGGGCTTTCATTAAATAAAGGAGAGGAAGATGGATGGATGGAGAGAGGAAATAAGAGAGTCAGAGGGAGAGGTGGTGGGGAGTAAAATAAAATAAATATGCATGCATGGGTGCAAGAGGAGGCATGGAGGAGTTGGGAAAGGCAGTGAAGGAGGAGTAAGGGGTGGTGTAAAAGGGGACAAAAAGGAGGACTGGCGGTGTGGGGACAAAACATAAATGGTAAAATACAAAAAGAAAAGAAGTGGAGAAAGAGACAGAGACGACAGAAAGAATCAGACTGGAAAGCCAAGGCCAGGGAGGGAAACAGAAAGGGAGAGAAGACAGGCAGAACGTTAAAGGGGTTGGTTTGTGTATGTATGTGTGTGTGCGTGTGTGTGTGTGGAGGGGGGGCAGTGGTGTAGAACAACAAGTAGAGGATTAACCCCTCCACTGCACCCCCTAACACACACCACACACACACAGACACACTCAGGGCCTGGGAAGAACGCTGCTGTGCCAAACTAATTAGCTACTAACTCAACTACAGCTCACACAGATGAACTGCAGCATTTACAATGGAGACCCACTCCAGGTCTCAGAGGTGTGCATGTGCCTCTGCGTATGTGTGAGTGTGTGTGTGTGTGTGTGTGTGTGTGTGTGGGTCTGCGCAAATCCATATCATTATGTTTTTATGGCTGTGACTGCGTGTGGTTGCATACGTGTGTACGTGTGTGTGCTTACACTTCAATAAGACCATGACAAATTAAACGTCTCCACTCGGCGAGACAAACAATCTACTCTGGGCGATTGCTTTGTTTTTCCTCCTTTTTTTTCTCCCTCTAGTAATTCTAATTTGCATATCCGTCTACCCTATATCTCAGAACTGATTGAAACATCATTATGGGCTTTATATTACTTTTGGAGCCTAATATTCAGCAGCTGCAGCTCTCTCATAAAATGCACCATTATATTATTAATGTTATTCGGGATGTCATGATACTCTAAAACCACAATTTGATTCGATTTAGGATTTAAACTCTTTTTTTCCCAGTCTTGATTCAAAAAGATCAGATTTTATGTCCCGAAAACTGTCATTTACATTTTCAAATTCTTCTATAAAAAGATGGGCTACATTGGTGTCGTATGACACATGACCACCATGTTTTTTGGGGGTATGTATTATAGTCTTCCAACCACTCAAAGCAGTTTTTAAACTACAAGTCAGGTTCACCCATTCACACACCGGTGGTCAAGGCTACCATTCAGGGTACCACCTGCTAGTCAGCTTTAACACACTCACACACAGATGGAACACCCATTAGGAGCAATTTGGGGTGCCGCAGCTTGCTCAAGGGTATTTTGACCTGCAGGCTGGAGGAGCCAGGGATTGAACCGCTGAGCTTCCCATCAGTGGACGACCCCCTCTACCTCCTGAGTCACAGCGGCCCGCCCCACATGGTACCTAAATGTAGCATAGCCTACAAACTGTAAACACGTTCACTGTTTGCATAACTTACGGGGGAAACAAAATGTTAACACATCCCTGCATTCAGTGAAGCAGAAAGTTTTCTAGTTCTGTTCTTTCTCCATCATCTTCAACTCTGAAAGTCACCGCAGTGACTCGAAAAGTGCAACTGTAGGCTACCTTTAAAGGGATAGTGCACCCAAAAATGAAAATTCAGCCATTATCTACTCACCCGAGGGAGGCTCAGGTGAAGTTTTAGAGTCCTCACATCACTTGCGGAGATCCAAGGGGAGAGGAGGTAGCAACACAACTCCACCTAATGGAGGCTGACGGCGCCCCAGAATCAAACGTCCAAAATCACATAATTGAAACCACAAAATATCTCCATACTGCTTGTCCAAGTGATCCAAGTGTCCAGTGAAAGCACGTGAACACACATGAAGGTGGTGCCCATGTCTCACGGTCTCGCACAAGCGCGCACACATGAGCGCAGTGTACACAGAGGCAGTTAGAGCTGCAGGCTATAATGAGGCTAAAAACAGTTCAAATTACGTTTTTACAAACAACTTTTTATGTCGGGGCTTCAGGACACTTGGATCACTACGGACGAGCAGTATGGAGATATTTTGTGGTTTCAATTATGTGTTTTTGGACGTTTGAATCTGGGGCACCGTAAGCCTCCATTAGGTGGAGTTGTGTTGCTACCCCCTCTCCCCTTGGATCTCTGCAAGGGATGTGAGGACCCTAAAACTTCACCTGAGCCTCCCTCAGCATATGGGTGAGTAGATAATGGCTGAATTTTCATTTTTGGGTGCACTATCCCTTTAAGCTAATTTGTGCTGTCTTTGAAGCATTTTTTTTTCCTTTTGGAGGTGCGCAAGTAGCCATAAAACAAAATTAATAAATTAAATACTGTGAGAAACGCCAAACCTGCTTTTGATTTGAAAGGCCAAAAGGTAATTTTGATTAATTTTCAATTTAGAATTGACATTTTGAAACCCATAATTAGTTTTGCTTTGGATTAATCAGTCAGTAAAATGTTAAGAAAAATAATAAAAAATGCATTTTCCTAAGGGTCCAAAGGTGAAATCTTCATAATGCTTGTTTTGTGCAACCAACAGCCTAAAACCGCAAGATATTTAACTTTAATAATGATATAAAATGGCAAAAGGTGGGCGCACTTTATCTGTATTAATTCCAGACTTTGAGAGAGCAGGTCGTCTTCCACAGGCTCCATCATATTGTTGTACAGCAGCCCAGAGCTGACAAACTAAACACTGGCTCTATAGGGCTATTTGTATTCTTGCGTCAGCCACCGTAGTTCTCTTACATGCTTGGCACATGAGAAAAGTTTCAGTTGTCTAACCTCACCACTAGATGTCACTAAATCCGACACAGTGGATCTTTAATGAAAATGTAATCCAGGTAGCATTACAGCTCCTTCAAAGCGTATTTGCTGTTGCAATTGACTGTTTATAAATGTAACTTCTAGGTGACAGGGTTGAAAATACAAATAAGCAGTAAATCATCACATTTGAGAAGATGAAACTATAAAGGATGAATACTTTTCTCTGTGGAGCAAAATCTGCGAACATAAAAATACATATCTCAGAAATATGACATAACACTTTATCTATGGGAGTGTGTCCAATGGTAGAGCTGCTTTGAGTTTCTTTACTTTTTCAGGGCTTTGTTACACTTCCCAAAAACATTTCTGCTATTTTTCTGACAGACCACATCTGCATTCGATCTCAGCCAGTGACTAACATCCCTGGAAATCTCAAGCTACAATCTGTCGATATGATCTTGGCAGTGTCATTTTAATGGAGCAAAATCATTTCCTTCTTTCTTTCAGGCAGTAAAATGTCTTAATGGATGAAGTGGCATTTGAGTCAACGCGCTCAATTAGAACGCTGACGCACACATAGACCTACAGAAACAACAGACTTGCTGCACACAAAAGATCGAAAGGAGATATTTTTGACATGCACTATAATTTACACACATTTGATTTCTTCCAAGTCTTTCCTGACTCGAATGAAACATTTAGTCGGAACTATGAATTAACTTTGAAGACATTCAGAGCATGGGATTTAATTTGCTCACAGCACGTCTGCATATTTGTTTGAACTGTTTCTGAATCTTGCATCATAGTCTGACTAACACATTTGATTACCAAAACTTTCTTACAGATTCACAACTTCCCTGACTAAACAGCTAAAGCGTGGGAATCCCCGTGGTCAACTCAATATAAGAAGGTTTATCTTCGAGGAAAGTATCTCACCTGCTTTGCACTGCATTTGGAAAAAGGATTATAAGGTTCTGAATAAACCCGTTTTGATTCAACGCAGTGGGGAGTGACAGTCACCCACCGACAAGTCACAATATTTCAAGCTTTAAAGTAAAGAAATGTCACTCCTTACTACCTCCTGTTGTTTGAGTTGCACTGACAAAACTGTCAGTGTATTTCTCAAAATTCTTAGATACACTGTCACTCAACAAGAGTAACACATCATTAAATTGGCATTTCACTTACAGTGTTTCACTCCTTCAAACTGCTTTTTGGCACAACAATTGACTTTTGCTCCTCGTAATATTTTCAGACATAATGTCACAGCGTTTTTTGTGTGAAATACAGTTAATTTTAGTTCAGTGGCTTCTCTGTGAGCAGGGCTTTTGGTCCTTAATTTAAGGAGCTATATTAAGATTGCTAATAAATTCACTAAGGCCAGGTATGGGTACTTGATACCTTTGGAGGTATTGACCAAAGTAGCCCAGTGCCAAGTAGTATTGAAACATCGGTCAAGCAATACCTGCATTTGATCCCTTTGTTGTCCCAACTCCCCACCACATTGGGAAACGCTATGTTGCTGCTGTCCGGAGTTGCTTTCCTCCCATCACTGGACAGTCAGTTTAATATCTGCCGGGTTAGCACGAGTTAAATAAGCAGTAGTGGCTCAGTGCCTAAATACGCCAAGCAGACGGTCGGCAATCAGTCAATGTCAGGCTCGCCCTAGTTTTTGCAGTGTGTTTGGGGATAATATGTTGAATCGGCATCAGAGATTGTGGAGCCATCAGTGAATGTAGCGACTCTGATTAGCAGTTCAGCTCAGCACACCAGAAGAGAAATGAAAATGAGGAAAGTAAACAAATGGCTAAAGTCAAGATGGAGTGAGATCGTACAAAACTACTTACCTTATATAAAGGTAAGGGTATCTTTTTTTAGCAGTTGAGCGCTTAAGCAGAAATGGTTTGCAATGGTGTGTGTTATTGTTCGCTTGCATACGGTAACTATGCGCTGTTCTTTCAACATTAGCATGTGTTGCTAATGTGCTAATAGGCTAACTAGCATCTTGAATCCTTCCTGTCAGTTTTCAAGTTTCCCTTTTTGAGTGACGAGTACAGACTACCGCCTGCTGGCACAGAAACATCCCCACTCTGTCATTAAACCCATTAATAACTGCTAGGTAACATTAGCTGTGTGATGCTAACCATTAGCCCACTCACTGTCCAATGTCAACTGTCCCCTGCATGGAGCTCACACTCCCTCAGCAGCAGCAACAACCCATACAGTCTGTGGTGTGGTGAAGTCAAGCACTGTCTATTTGACAGAGATGGCAGCTCAGCATCCCACTTCATTAACACTATGGGTATTCTGCCATTGCACTCATATACATTCTTCATATCTTTCTATATGTTCTCTTTGTATCTTTGTAATTATTTCTCCTTTCTGTTTCCCGTCTCTGGCAGTAGTTATAGATTGAAGCCTCTGACAACCTTTGATGTTCTTGGTTTGATATTGGCCTCGTTACTACCATAGATGTGAAGTTAAAACATCAAGACATAGCATGAAAGCTGGATGAAAAGTTCTTAAACTCACACTTTCACATTAACAACTACAATAAAGACATACACGTGAATGCACGGACACGTGGCCTCAATGTGAAAACTCCTTGTTACTGTGTAAACGTGTGAATGCTTCTGTAATTCTGCTGCAGTGAAATTTACAATTGTCTGACTTGAATGTCACGCCGCCAGTGCATAACAACAAAACTATATTGCTGAATTACTGCAGTGTGACACTGGCCTTGATCCTTTTCTGTTTTGTGGCCTTTAGTTGTTATGGTAAGTAATTGACTTTGTCTCGAAGGTTGTAAAACCCATTAAAAACAGCAGTGTTTTTGGTAAATGTCACGAGTATAAAACAGCAAATCCACGAGCTTTAGAGTGTTGATCTCTGACGAACACTAATGTACAGAATCTGCTTCTGATACAACAGGAAATTAGGAATGTTCAGGTCGAGAAGGGATGAAGATTAGAGTGTGTGCAAAGCGGTAACAGAAAGACGTCTCTAATAACTGTCATTAATGGAAAAAATCCTAATTTGTTGACTTTGTTGTGATGTATTTCACGACATTGTGATCCACTGACCTTGACAGTAAGTCATCAGATCCCGAGTAAAACTCATCCTGACAATCATCCATGCGTGCTTTGCCAGGATGCTGCACAGAGCTAACGGCCCTACAGTATCAGCGCCAGAGCAGATGTTGTCTTTTGTGGCGTGCCATCAAAGAAAATTGTCCCCATTTGTCATAGTTTATTTCGCTTTTAATTACCTTTTTATGTAACTGATAGGTGACAAAGTCTTTGCCTTGGGAACAAAGTAAACCACAGCGAGTATTACTATATATTTTATGAACGTCAGCGTATGTTTGCCAAGTTCCAAAATAGTTTGCTTAACTTTCACTTTTAAAGTAATGGTTGCATTGCAAATCAGAAAAAAAGAACAAATATTACCCTTAACTCAAAGCTAATTTTCCAAAATACATGTACTAAATACCATGACAATGAAACTAATTACTTAGTGATTGTTTTCAGTTTGCTCAAAGCATCATCAAGCAGTGAAAATGCGATTTTAATTCCAAGCTTGTTTTGTTTTTCATTTTTCATTGTTCGAAATGGAGTTTGGAGTTTTGCGGCACACCTTTCATCTTCCGTGCATGTTCTGCCAGGGTAATGTAGCACTACACTACTGTTCGGCTGACGCTTTGAATGCACCACCAGATGTTGTCTTTGTCATAATGTGTTTTTAATCACCATTCCTGAAGTCAGATGCCAGCAGGCAGCTTCCAATCCGATTTGCATCACTTGTTTCCCCTCATCTCTCCTTAACAGCTGAGAGGGCTGCGGGCATCAATCACTCTTAACTAGCCGCGCTGTCAAACATTTCCTACACCAACTTCTGGGACCCCACAGCCACTTGTGTGCAACAGGGCCAAGCGGGATTTTACCTCGCCAGGATCTGATAGCAGTGTTTTCAACAGAAATCATTTCTATTCATCAAAATACCAAGGGAGACAACATTGTGGACATTTGTTTACAATGTGTGCTCGCACAGAATGTGGTTAGTGCACATTTGCCAGGATCTTCACTCAATAAGCTTTTGTTTTGGAATATTCACTAAATATATTGACGCATCAAAGATGTGAGGTTTACTTGGTTGGAAGACAAAATTTGTTGCTTCCAACCTCGAGAAAGTTTGGCAACCAATGGCTGCCTCAAAATGTGGAAAACCACACTCATTAGGAATAAACACTACTGAATATCTTGGAAAATGGTAAGAATGATTTGCAGCAAATGGTTTAACTACAATATGTCTACTCAATCAAGCATTAGTTAAACTTGTGGGGCCAGCTTTTGTCCCCAGAAGGCAGGTGTGTCCCTGAAACGACTGATTGATATGTTGTACTGAGTACTTCAACATACCATCACCTCACACGCTTTTACTTCTCTCCTTTTCAGAGAGCATTATCTTCCGTCAGGCTGGCCTTGATCAGTGCTGCTGTGTGTGGACTCTATGTTGCATTTTGTTGTCTAAGAGTCTATTATAATAGACAAGCCGTCTCTTTTTTCTTTTGTGCCTTTCATCTTTCAAACGTGATGTTAGCACTTCAAAAAGATACTACGGTGCTTCAATCACACAGAGCTTCATTGGAGTGGTCCTTCAAAAAATATACAATTGCATAGAGGGCAGGAAAAAGAAAGGGGTTCGGGATGCCAACTTGGACCGTTTACCAAACTGTATTGTCTTTTGGAGAGCTGTCTTGTTCTTCAAGGTACACACAGCAAACCAAATTCCCAAGTGTGCTCAGCGGGCTTCAAGAAATATAAACAGCTCCACCTGATGTGTGGAGAGGAAAAACAATACATACTAGATGTGTTGAGGTCATAACCCCCGTTTCCACCAAACACTTTCAGTATGGTACCTTTGGAACCAAAAGTAACCCTTCAGACGTGG
Source organism: Epinephelus moara (assembly GCF_006386435.1). NCBI lineage: Eukaryota > Metazoa > Chordata > Actinopteri > Perciformes > Serranidae > Epinephelus > Epinephelus moara. The sequence continues at coordinate 7,151,115 of NC_065514.1, read as the reverse complement.
TACCTAGACCCTAGGTTCGCTTATCGTTTCCAGTGCAAACAGTACTCTTAAATGTGGGCAGGGTTGTTGCCACTAACTGCTCAATCCAGCACTCACTGTATTTCCTTCTTTACCAGTCTGCACCTGCTCCACTTTTTAGTACCAGATCTGTGTGCTAGGTACCCCAACAGAGGGGGGACCAAAAATGGGGACGATACAGACCAGTTCATTGGTACCATCCACAACTTTTCACAGAGAAAATAGAGAACTGAACTGAACTACACCATACTGCTCGGTGGAAACGGGGCAATAGCAAACCAAATTTCCAAATGTGCCCAAGGGGCTTCAGGGAAACTGCTCCACCTGATATGTGTAGAAGAAAAACCAGTACATACTAGATGTGTTAAGGTCATACTGTACCTACTGTAGGTGCCAAGTGTACAGCACATTATGTTATGTAGCTCTGGCTATATTTTATACCATTTCATTACTTCCATGCCACACTTTAATTGGAAGTATTAACATAATGCCGGCAGTGTGTGTTGGCCTTGATAGATTATAGTCTCATAAAAAGGCAGATGTTGTAAACTGACAAACATATGGGGGGAAAATCCATATTAAATTAGACAACTGAGACAGTCTTGCAAATATCAGCAGACTCAGAGGAAATCAACATGCCTCAAATGTGTGGCACAAAGTAACAAGGTCCACCCTGAAGAGCGAACAGACGAAGACGAACACGCCACTGTGCCTCTCTTCAGATTGTCTACTCGACGTTCTTTCAAGGATTTTTTCTATTCAATATCCATTCAATGCAGTCTTTCATGGATTTTCTTTCTCATTTAATAAAACAGACTGAAAATATGCAGCCAGACCAGACCTGCATGTTTTAGATGTCTCTCCAACAAGGCCTGGCCTTTGTTACAATTAAATATATTTTTTTAAAAAGCATAAACTACAGTTTAAGTGTTTTTTTCTGAATCCCTCACAGGGATCTACTTAATCAGACAAAAGCTGTATGTAGGCCTATTAAACTATGCTTTACCTTGTGCTCATTATTGAAGATTTCCTTGACCCTTTTGTGGTTGAAATGAAAGTCTGCTACTTTTCCATCTTACTATATAATGACGAAAACTCTGTCTGTTCCACGTTTTTCTCCTCACTGACTTGGTCAATCCATGTGAAATTTGGCACAGTGGTAGAGGGTCATGGGAGGATGCCATTGAAGCAATATTACATCAATTGGCCAAAGGGGGGCGCTATAGCAACTGACTGAAATTGCAAACTTTGAATGGGCATATCTCATGCCCCGTATGT
>NC_065514.1:7113658-7149747 GCF_006386435.1 Epinephelus moara | reverse complement strand
TAGGCCTAACCGCCATATGGATTTTTACTAAACTTGGTAGATATGTAGAACAGGACGCCTCAAGGTGACTGGAGAAATTTAACTCTAATTGGCAACTGGGTGGCGCTATAACAACAGAGAAATGCTTAAAAATGGCTAAAATGCGACCGATCGCTGTGGCTCCCCCTGTGGACCAATGTTTGTTTGTTTTTTTTTCTGTCAGTGTGTCATTCTGTCTGTCACACGTTTTTTTCTACTCACTGACGTGGTCAGTCTATGTGAAACTGCACATAGGCATTGAGGATTGGCATAGGTATAAGGTGACAAAGCTACCAATGGGTATGGACTAGTTGATTGCAAATTAAATCTTAACTTGAAAATAACAGATGTAAGTAGTCTGACTGTGCACTTTGAATCCTGGGGTTTAAGGAAGCTTTGTTACATCTCACATTTTTGCACATTTTGTTTACCAAAAGCAGGTTTTCCCCGTCTTTTACATCTGAAGCATCTGCCATTGGGGTACCAGGAAGTCTGTTGGGTTCTGTTTTATAAACAAGCTGCAGGGTTGAGGTGGTAGATTAGAAAGAGAGTCTGTTCTTCTGCTCTTTTTCAAATCACCAAAGAGCTAATCTTTCAAGCTTCGGGGCACTTTGCGGCACTTCCACCTGTTGTATAAACATGGCCTTTTCACCCAGATGAGCTTCAAGGTTCCAGAATCTGGCACTGATTGATTTAATGTCACTCAGTAGTGCCAACGTAATTTAATCAGTACCCTTAAAAGGACTGAGTTCAGTCCCCAACCCCGACCTGGAAGAACATTTTCGTACACCTTGCACCTAATTTCCTAAAATATGAAATGTCAGACATCTACCAATAGCACACGGCTGAATAGTACCTAAAAAATGCTGCATGAGTCACTTCAGAGAAGTACATTCGTCTATGGCCAGGTGGTGGGTGCTTTCCGGTGAAGGGGAGTCCTGAGGACACACTTAAAGCCCTAACCAGTGCTCTTTAAAACCTGTCATCTTCCAAGAAGGTTCATTTTACTGTGACAAACCCCCCCCCCCCCCCTCGTCTGTCTCTCGTCCTCCATGTCTCTCTCATGTCAGTGTCAGCTTGAAAGATGGGAACATGTTATCTCCAGCACCTTATGTATGCAATGCTACCCTCCACTACAACCTGCCCGCCCCCTTTTTTCTTTCCATCCCTCCTTTCGTGTCCCATCTGTGTACCTCAGTCCCGTTACTTTTTGGCAGTATGTCCGTTTTCTACATTCAAAACAGAGCTTGGTGTTTATTAACTTAATCAATCGTAATGATATGCTAATGAGATAATCAGACCCACAACAAACTATAGACACATCAACTCCCTTTCACTTCAACACACTGCTATCCTCTGCTTCCCAATCCTCCTCTCCTTTCACCTTTTTCTCTTTCTTCTTTTCCTCTTCTTCTGGTCCTGCGCTCCTCTAATTTTTGTCCCTCCTCTTCCTCCCCTCTCCTGCCCACCCCCCCTCCCCTCCTCACTGGCCCCTTCAAAGGTAAGAGGCCGTCGGCACGACTTCAGTAGGAGAACCGCACGACGATCAGACATGTCAGCACCTCCATCACACACACACGTCAGCACTTCAAATGCACACGCGGACACACAAACACACATGCACATGTCAGCACCTTCGACACACACACACACACACACACAGAGGAACAGGTCCACATGTCATTAGGGAGGTCCACATGGCTTGTATAAAAGCCTGTCCAGCAGGAAGGGAGCGGGGCGCAGAGGAAGGAGGGAGAAGAAGAAGAAGGGGAGGGAGGGAGGGAGAGAGAAGAAAGTGTCAGAGCAAAGACAGAAGAAGGCAGGGTGGAGGTGGAGGTGAAGGAGGGAGATGGAGAGGGAATTGCTGAAGAGGGAAGGGGAGGAAGGACAGAGGGAAGGCAGGGGAGCGATGGGATGAGGAGGGATGTACAAAGAGGGAGAGTTCTGAGGATTACCAGTCACCAGAGGGTTGGCCATCACTGAAGCTGCGCTCTCTCTGTGTGTGTGTGTGTGTGTGTGTGTGTGTGTGTGTGTTCACCAAATCATTTCCTCCTGTTCAACTCTGCGCCTGTTTTTAATGGCACAGCTCCAACACCTTTTAACATACATGCTACCTGTCACTGCTCTCTTTACTGATACCTCCTTTCGTTTCCTCCATCCTTTGGTCCACTTGTTATCCCGTCATTATTTGAATTTTCCTTCCCCTCCTCCTCCTCCTCTTCCTCCTCCTCGCTACCTTTCTTTGCTCACTTCTCTCCCACGTCTCCCTTCAATTTCCCCTCCTTTAATCTTATCAGTTGCGTTTCCTTGTCACCTTTTTTTCGTGCTCTTCCTCTACTCTTCCTTCATGGCTACTTTTATTCTTACTTCCCCATCTAGAAAGAGAGGAAAATATTGGGAAGGATGCTGAAGTGATGTAGAGGGAATAGGAAAGAGGAAGGATGGATGCTTTTTGGAAGATTGAGGTAATAAACAGAGATGTGTGATACCAAAAAATGCAGACAGGAGAGTGGGAGAAAGCATGGTTACCAGATACAAGCAGGCAGAGAGAGAGAGACCGGAGTCATAAAAATGACCGAGAGAGAAAGAGGGGGTGGTAGATCACAGGGAGACAAAAACTATGAGTGGAGTGCCGATAACAAAAAGAAGGAGAGAAAGCGAGGGGTTGAGATAGAGGAGAAAAAAAGGCAGAGACAGTGCGGGGTGGCAGTGAGAGAGAAAGGAGAGGAGAGGCTGAGAAGGAGAGGAGTCTATACTCGGATCAATGGATGGCCTGTCCTCTGCTGTGTCTGCATTTCCTCTGGCTCACACAATAAGGCCCTCTCACTACACCGGGGGAGAGTGTGTGTGTGTGGCTGTGTGTATATAAGTGCATGTTTGTGCATGTGTGTAAAGGAGAGAATGTCATTCAGAAAGAAAATGACCCCGCTGCTCTCTGGTCTTTTCTTAATATTAGAGGTCAACGGTCTGTCGTCCGATGGAAATTTCAATCGGCAGTTTCTCGCAGGGCCGCGTGGAAGTGCATCTAATCTGTACAGGGAGGCCTTTATCTCTGTCAGCGTGAATGCCCATAGGTTTTTATCTGCTGGACGCGAGTGTGAAAGTGTTTGTCTGTGTGTTAGCCCCGGTGATATAGACTCTGCTTCTTTGCCTTTCGCCTCCTGCTTCGGGAGACAGGCTCCAGCTCTCACAGGACACTGAACAGGACTGAGCGAGTGTGTTAGTCAGAAGGTAGATAATGAAATTGATTTATCTGTCAATTGTTTTCTCATTAGGCAATTAACTGTTATGCGAAAAATCCCCAAAACAGTTTCCCAGAGCCTTTGGGGCAGAGTCCCATGGTGTTGTATTCCCTAGTTTGGTTCTGGGCAACACATTCTCACTCCGGCCTCGTCACGTATCGACGTTTGGTCATGGACTTTACACGTGCACATACTACGTGCATTGGTTGTTGATGTTCTGGGACCCTGTGTCAAGTTCTGCCTGTTACATGCATTGTCTTCTTTCAAAATACACTTCCGTTTTCACAGGAACTTTAACGTACATACAGTCTCTTTCAATATATAAGCACTATCTCGGTACAACATCGGGAATTGACGTATTTGACGCACACAACAAACACAGGGTTAGGTTTAGGAAAAAAGAACATGGTTTGGCTTTATGATCTTACAAGACACAAACACAGCTCTCTCAGGTGAAAGTCGGTGTTTGTTGGACCCATCCACCACCGCTCCCGCCTGCCCCAGTCAGACTTTCACTGCCTTAACTTTCGTGTCCCCGACACCACTGGGTGCTGTTGAACTCTAGCGGCAACTGGCTGCGTCTCATGCCAACATTAAAGGACACCTTTTTTCACTGGTGTCTGAAACCACAAGTCACTGCCCAAGTGCCAGATTTTGACGAGATGTTTTACCAAAGTGGTCACTCCGCAGTGGGCTATTTATGATTGTTTGGTACTTTAACTGTGCAGGGTTGGCTGTTAAAGCAAACGTCCACACACTGTTAAAATCTCTATTGTCCTTCAAGACTTTTTTTGATCTGGAATCCATAGCTAGCTTAGCGAGGGAAATCCAAGACAAGACATCGCTATTTAGGTTCAGCCAATTTTAAAATAAAAGGCGCTAGGCCATATGACGTACGTTTAGTTGACAACCATTTTTTTTATTTTATTCTGTGAATAGGCTACACCTTTTTACAATGGATAATGTAAGAATCACTCAAGGCCTACAATAATGAAAAATGAAAATTTAAAAAAAAGAAAATAGCCATTATTAAAGAATACTATATAATTTTTTTTTGCCAAAGCCACAGGGAGCCACTAGAGAGGGGCGGAAGAGCCGAATGTGGCTCTGCAGCCACAGGTTGCCTACCCCTGACCCAGACCACGATAGTTATGTAAGGAAAAACAGGTAGAGCAGCCAGCGTGGGGTCACCTTGAGTGTTTTTATTTTGAAGAGACAGAAAACTGCATGGAGGAGGCAATGGATAGAAACTGTGATTGTAATTGATACAAAGTGATAAATGGAGGCTAAAATTAAGTAGTTTTTGTTTGATATTGGCAGCTATTTTGGGGATTATTTTACGAGTAAAAAAATCCTTTGTTATGTTATTTTTTTAATTTATTGTACTGAACGGCGCAATAGGTAGCTTAATGTCTGCTTTACTAATGTAACGGTTAACAAATCTAGTGCCAAATATAAATAAGTGCACATATATTTGACAAATTTAAAGGTTTTGTTACATTTTGTTCCCTTCTGGGATCAGAAAAAAAATCTTTGGATCCTAATCCTACTAAAAAATTAAAACAACATATACTGATGGTTCGATTCACATCAGAACCAAGACTGGATTATGTGACATAAACCACTTTCAGAATTTTTGTTTTGTTTTATTTTGAACAACCCATCGGCAACATTTGATCCAAATCAGATAGTCGAAATGCGATTAATTAATTCTGAACGGCTTGTGCTAAGGCACCATTTGAGAATTTAGATTTGTTTTGTGTCAAAAAAAGTTACAAGAAAACACATTTATATTCCTTTAAGTAAGCTTCAGTTGAAGTATCATACTGGCACCATTGAAACATTGTTAATACCCAGCCAAGGATGAAATCAGATAATTAACCGCTTAATTATGAATTACGAAATACATTTAATACATTTAAATTAATTTTGTTTATGCTCAGAAATTAACTTATGCCAGCAAACTGCAACAAGCCTAACCGATTCCTGACAAAATCACTTCTCCAGACTAGGTAGTCTAATATTGGACACATTCAGTGATGAAGACCAACAGCCTCATTTCTCATTTACAACAGAATATAGCTTTGCAACCTGCATCTCTCTGTCTGTCTCAAGGTTAGGGCTCACAGGGGAGGAGAGGGATCAGGTTACACTAATGCATCATGGCTGCTGGAGGACACGCGTGCACACGCCTCGTCACCCACTGTCTCACCCTATCTCTCTTTCTCTTCCTCTCACACACACCCTTGCGAGCTAATACCCTTGCACAGGTCTGAGGCGCAGCCGTGGCCTTGTGTTATTGTGCCCTTGCAACCTGCGAGCAGTCTGCTGTCTGTCTGCCGGGCAAATCACTTGTCTCTAAAAATAAACTGAAACCATCGCCAGAGGCCTGACGGAGGTTAAACAGTGGCGGAGCAGTACATTTCAATTTAAGGTCCCGTGTGATGAGATATGCAGCGTTAAACTGTGACGGAACTGACTGCTTATTTTGGGAATTTGATATTTGAGATTATTCAGGGATATTGCAAACATATGTAGATATTACCACCCAGAAAACTTTTCTATTGACATAGAGAACTGCAAAAATTCAACCTGCACCGTGTAAAAAATCCTTTAATCCCTGCGTTTCCCAATCGCAATGATAGCGCTGACACAAACAATTATTTTCATGATCGATGAATCTCAATGATTTCTCAGTTTTGTCTACAACAGTGAAACATGCTCATCACAGTTTCCCAGACCCCAAAAGGCCAAGGACATTTAATTATCAATGACATACAAGAGAGAAACCGGAACTTAGGTGTTAACTGACTGATTAATTGATTATCAGAATTCTTGTTGATTAATTTCCGGCCAATTATTTCAGCTCTGCATATCACAGCTCACACTGACTTCTAACAATAACGTCGCCGTTGCATGATTGTATTAAACATCACCGGTCTAATTGGATGCATTTAAGATCATCGCAGCATTCTGAAGTAAGGAACAAAAGGCCGAGCATCACTCACAAGTCATTCACCAGTTAATCTGAACAGGAGCAGGATGAGAGGAGCTGATGTGTCATTATCGAGACCCACCTTGAATTCCACCTGCTGATGCTGCACTCCTCCTGCTTGTAATGAATTCACCCCACTCCATCCTCTTCTACAGTGTTTGTCACAACGTGCGGAGATTGCAGCGGCTCATCAGGTGATCCTAATTGCAATTGTGTTTACACGCAGTCTCGGAAAAGCAGAAGCCCTAATCTCCATCTGTGCATCCATCATCTATCCATTTAGCCATCTATCCATTAGTACTGAAGTGGTTAGTCAATTAACACAATTATTGATTGGATGCTTTGCAGTTTGGAGCGTTGGTCAGGCTAAACAGGCAATATGAGGACATTTCTGAAGCAGAGTTCTGCACAGGTCTGATCTCAAAGACGTGCCTTTAAGTAGCAAACCTGATTGAAGCGGCTCAAACACTGCATGTGGCGCAGAAGACAACACACTAAGACCACACACAAAGTCAGCAATCAGAGGATTAAAATGTTAAAATATAACAATTATCAATAATATTCTCATTTGTTAACCACTCTAAATGAATGCTGGCTACATAACAGTATCAGCCTGTATCCAGCATGACTAAGGGGCGCAGTCAAAACCTCTGTTTACAATTAGTGTCTGAATTCTCTGAACACCACAGGATGGCGACTGTAACACACTCCGCAGGTACTTCACTGACCCTCTGAACTTCAGCAATCACTTCACATCCCTCTTGCTGGTCAGTTTGCTACTTCGAGCAGCGGCCGACAGTAACGTTACACATGTATCATATGTTTGTGAAAATCTTAAAATGTATTTGGAGACATTTCTATTTACTGGTTGTCAACCACATGCCCTGTTACTGACTTTGAAACTTGCTAGCATAACGTTAGCTTTCTGGCTAAAGGATTCTACGAGCTGAGTGGACTTGAAATATCCTCCGTTGTTAAGTCGCATCTAAGGTTCGTCCTTTTTACTGGAGTAGTGAATTAAGTGTCCATTGCATAAGGACATTATGGGGCAGTAATGATTGTTCCAGGTATGGGGTAAACCCTCAGGTGTTACCAGGGACTTGTGAGAGGTTTTTGATTGCAGAAAAAATACGAATAAATATTCTTAAACTATTTTTTTTTTCCATTGGTAGGTGAACATGATATATAAGCAGGAAAATGCTCTTCAATGTGTCCATTATCAGTTTTTAAGGTCCTTCAAGAAGGAACCGTCCTCCACTGCATGTCGGACGGTAATAGACACCTGGTTGGGCATTATCCCTTACGTATCCTACACTGTCAATCCAGTCTCACTCCAAAAGCGTCAAAATCTGGCGGTCATTGACTTTCAGTGTCAGGCATGGACAAAAAAAGCAGTCCTTTCAAGTCGGCATAATATGCAGCCGGTTGCTGTTATTGTTTAACAGCGCCCAGCAGCATCAGGGGGAAACGTAGCGGGGCAACAAAAAATGTTAAGGTGGCGGAAGTCCGACTAGGGCAGGCAAAGGATTGGTGGATGTGTCCAAGTAGCGTTCACTAGTGATGGCCAAATGAAGCCTCATGAAGCATTTTCTTTATTTTCTGAGCCCACTAGACGGCACTCTTGGTTTAAAGAGAGAGGCTCAAAGAATGGCAATTTAGTGTGTTTTAAACCTTTTATTGAACAAAAAGCGCCATCTAGTGGGCTCAGAAAATAAAGAAAATGCTTCATGAGGCTTCATTCTGCCATCACTCACGTTCACCCCTGAGGCCAGGTTCCACTCCTGTATCAGTGTCAAGCCAAACCCTGCTCTTTTTTTCCAAAACCCAACCACATGCGTGTGTTTGCAAAATGTAACCATGTTGCTGAAGGAAAAAAAAAATTCAGTGGATCAATTTGTGGTGTCGTACCAGCGTGGTGCGTTTATTTTGAAAGAGACTGTATGCAAACGGTAAATTTCCTGTACAAATGGAAGTGTACTTTAAAAACAGACGTTGCATGTAACAGGCAGAACTTGACATGGCGTAATAGAACGTCAACAACCAACTGATCTCGACATGAAAAGCCAATGACCAAACATCTATGTGACGAGGTCGGAGTGAGAATATGTTGACATTCTATATGTCGTCCAATTCAGAGCATTGGTCATCTGGATTTGATCATTTTGAAACGCCTGCGTCTGGATAAGGTTGGTCCAATCCATTTCCAAGTTCCAGATCTGCATCACTCAGATCCAGAATCCTGAATAGATTTTACGGCCTGTAGTACAAATTTCAGTAAAGTTTGATTTAAATTAGGAACTATCTGATCAAAGAATGAGAAACTAAATGCGACCAGATATTTGCTTTGGGGACTTTGCTACTCTGCATTAACACCAGCATCATTTACAGTACGTGCTTAAACGAAGATTGCCAGGGCAGCACCATTTAATGACTCCTTATTTTTGTGTTTCCTGCACTGTTTTTCGCCATTGTGACCCACTGATTAGCATCAGGAAATCATTTAGCGAAATTCAGTATTAAAAGCATGAAGTCCATCTTTTGCTCTCCCACTACAAAGCAGATAGAGCATTAGTGGGGAAGAGACGTTTCATTACATCCTTTTTGCTTCATTGTGAAAAACTGTGTTATGCCTCAGAGTCATTTCTTTCATTAAGGAACCTGGGTCATTATTGGCCCAAGTATAACGAAACTCACAATTGAAATTCTTCATCTCGAATACATTTAATAATAATGGGGTATTATTCCCCATCTTATTCCCCTACATTAAATAATACTATTCCCAGGGCCCATTAAGAAACTTAATCATCGGGGGCTGAAATACACTGCGGAAAGATAATTACAGCTGATGATATTCACAGACAAGTCACAGATGATCAGATGATTTTTTCTTCTCTTTCTTTCTTCCTTATAGTTTAACTTTCTGTAGTTTTCTTCCGCAGCTATCAGGCTCACTGCTCACTGCGATCTGTCTTGGTTAAGGATTTTAAAGTACTGGGAAGCCGGCAATTGGAAAAAAAGTGTCAGAAGAAGAAAGAGAAGAAGATAAAAAGAGGTGAATTGGGAATAAAAAAAAAGGATAAAAGGTATAAAAATAGACGTGTGGGAGGCAGAACAATAAATCATTTACAGACATACGCAGGGGTAAGGTCATCAGGGTTTAAATATTCATTATGGGTGTCAAGTCGAAGCTTTTAGATCTTGTGGGATACAGTTTCGCTTCCCTCCTCATTTGATGTTTATGTTCGCTGAATTATGCATCAAAACCAATGTTATAAATACTCTTAGTGGTTTTTTTGTTGTCAGAAAAGGAGGTGCTCCCACGTGACAAGAGCACTGCCAGAGATCGAGGTTTAAATCCCGCCGGAGTGACCTCATATGTAAAAGTGCATGGAGTCAGGGCGCTGCGAGGCGCACTGGGAGAACACGCGCTGAGCAGCAGATATATTCAGACTACAATAGATGCTGCAGAAACAGGAAACAGAAAGGAGAGCAGGTTGACATTTACATCGAAGGCATTTAGCCGACACACTGCACAGCAATTGGCTTCATGGCACTTTAACGGGACACCTGACATTTGATGGAAGCATTGTCCACTTTAGGGATCTAATTTGTGATCTTGCAGTTATGGGATGATTTCTCTCTTCACTTTAACTCTCACAGTTAAAGGGTTTAAGCTCTTATCTGCAGTGCTTGGCAAGTAGTGGTTTCCTGTGCTGCTCAAAGACACTTCAACATGTCCAATGATCGCACTGGCTGTTTGGTGATGTTGTAGAATAATGGGAAGTTTTCTCGACTATGGAAATATGATAGAAAATGTCATATGGTTAATTTAAGGAAAGCAAAGTAATTTTCAAAGCAAAGTTTCAGGTTTGTGTTACATAAAGCAGGGTCTGACACTGAACTCTTTGTTTGCTTTGCACTCTGAACTAAGTACTCTGCTGTAATTTGTTGTCCCTTCTCTCTAGTGGTCTCCTTGAGCCGCATCAGTGTAGTTAGTCTGTCTCTCAGTGGCTCCCTCTTCTCTTGTCTCAATGCTCTATTCTTTCTGTTTTCCTACTGTATGAGAAACGGCATCTGCAGCCCAGTCACCAGAAAAAAACGTTCACGTAATTTGCACGTGTCATATCAACATTTCTAAAGTGACGTAATGTATAGGAGCTGCCTTTTGTCATCAGGAGGCGGAGGGGATGGCAGATGGCATGTTACCTTGGTGAGACACCTGCCAAGCTGCAGACTACTGGGAACCTGGGTGTATTAATATCCACACATCCTGGTGTCTCCCAGTGGTGTTTGTGGCACCAAATGAGTGCGTTTCAAGGCAAAAAAAATATATTTTCCTAAGCACAACCAAGTGATTTTTGATCCTAAACCTAACGACGGAAAAATAAAGTTCCAACGTATCCACCAAAAAAAACTGCACAAAGGTAGCGTTGCCATTGCTTTGCAAAAACATACTATACAAACATTTTTTCTTGCTCTTGGGTTGGCATCTGAGTGGTGACTTAAAGCTGGCGTTTTGCAACATCGGCTTATAAAAAGGTGCATCACCGGACGTTTTACCAATTGAGCATCTTATTTCACCATTGTTAAGTTCAAGCCACATATAAATTCTGAGCCAGTGGGCAGCTGTGAGTCGGGGGCTAGAGCGGGTCATCAACTAACTGAAAGATCAGCAGTTTGATTCCCAGCTCCTCCAGTCCGCCTATCGAAGTATCATTGGGCAAGATACTGAACTTTTCTGGACCCATCCACAATCCCTCTCGCCCGCCCTACTCGGACTTCCACCGTCTTAACTTTCGTCCTTGCCCGGCTGTGTTTCCCGCTTCCCCCAGGTATCATGCCAAAGTGAAAGGACAGCTTTTAACGTGAGTGTTTGACACTAGAAGTCACTGACCGAGCGCCACATTTCGACGACTTGGAATGATACCAGGGGTCTCATTTGTAAACATTTGCTACGCACAAAAGGAGGCTTGAAAGAAGTGTACACCACTTCCCACGGAAAAGTTGTGATCTACTAAAACAGACTTGATTGGAGAAACTCTGATCCATGCTTACGAACACTTTGGAGATTGGGAATTTTTCCTACATACATTTTGTATTGAACTCTGAAACTGGTCATTTCTGAGGCTGCTGTTGGTGCCGTGTTTGTCTGCATTTTATTGCTTAGCATATTTAACATTCTGGCATCTTTTGAAAGGGGCCAAAATGTTAGGTGCACTTATTTTAACATTACATTATAATGTAAAGTGCTGTTACACTGTCACGACTATTACTACCATTTTCCAGTCCTCCCTTGCCGCCCTGCACTTGCCCCTCTCCTGACCTCTCTCATTTTCTACAGTTTTTCCATCCGCATTATTCTTTCCCTCTCCATGTCCCTTGTATCTGTTCATTTATCACCGGCCACATCTACTCTCCCTTCCAATCTCCTTCCACATATATCTCTCTACCCTGATACTTCTCTACCATCCATCCATTTCCCCCCTCTTTTCCTTATTCTCTTCCTCTTGACTTTTTTCTCTCTTTTTATCTCTCTCTATTACTTTCCCCCTCTCCACTCTCTGCCGGGTGTCCTGTTCCCTCTCTCTCTGGGAGTAGCAGACCTCCTGACGGCTCAGTATTGATCCTTCCATCTCCCTCTCATGCTCCCTCTCTTTCCGTCTTGCACACACACACGTGCACACACACATGCATTAGGGTGACAAGATAAAAGGGTTTGTATGCCCCAAGGCAAAGCCAGCCAAACATGAGACCAGGGGCTCTCAGCCTCCCGTGCATGTATCAAAACCAGAGACACTTAACAAACCCAAGGCCGTGGACACATTCCCATATCTCTGGCAGGAACCGTCCGAAAATTACCATTAGATTTATTTACAACAAGCTTATTTTTATCTGTGAGCCAAGCGCCGCGTGAAACAACATGAATCTTGTGGAATCGTGGTGTTCGAAACATTTTTCAGCGGTTGCCTCAGAAAGCTTAAGGCAAGCAGCACGCTCTAGTCTCTGTAAAGGAAAATTTCCGGATAATAATGCTATTTATAATCTTTGCCTTGGGGGGGGAATACTTGACTTGAACTGGAAGAAGTTCCTTGTTTTTCTGTTAAACACTGTTCAAGCAAAGCTGTTTTGGAGATTGTGTTTAGGGGACAGTCTCTAATACATATGTAAATAAATTGGAAAAAAGAGAAAAGGGGAAAGTTGAGACACTGGTCTCTATTTGTTCAGCTGCCTTCATCCCTGATATCTTCACAAGGAGTTCAGTCCTGAAGGGCTTAAGTTGCCAAAAGACACAAAGCTACCACAGTATAGTGAGAATCAAATTAAAGAGGGACGCAAAGTATCATTAATTTGGAGCAGGTGTAGAGGTGCATGAGTTTCAAAGCTACAAACTAAAGTCTGTCAGGTGCAGTATATATTTTGCCTTTACTGTAAAGTTTGCTGAAAGTTGTATGACACAGCCTGATGCATTTTATGTGGAGTGAGCGATGCATATAGTCAAAAAATACGACCATACCTATCAGAAAATGAGTACAAACAGGAGTAAGTGTACTGTTACAATATGTGAAGCATATTTTCGCACTCCATTACAACATCTTTATTTGTGATTTCAGGGGTAGTGTATTTAAATAGACCAATATCATCTATCAAATAATGCTCCCACTGCAGTATCATTTTATATTACACCACTACTCACTCTACATTTACTGTAAGCATGGTGCTCTGTTGTGTGCTGGTGTTATTCAGTCCCTCCAGAAAATCACGATCACAATAATTACCACAAATTCAATGAAAGTCCGCAATATTTGCGGGGGCTTGCAATTATTCAAAAGTGCATGTGACGTCATTTGAAACGTCATCAGATGTGTCATCAAATGCGCTAATGGCATTGCGGTATGGAGAAACACCCTGTATTGACAGAAGAATTTGCACTGTTTAAATGCATACAATATGTGCTGAATGTATTAAAATGTTATGTTTACAGAAGATGTAGCTTACATGTTGTTTTACAGTCACATTGTCTGGTTTGAGAGCTACAATATTCACTCAGGATTTTTTGCAACATTATTGGAGTCCATGTTTTGAAACTAATTTAAACAAAACTAAAGAAGAGAACTATAAAAAACATTTGCAGCTATTTTTGTAATAATTAGTATGATTATTATAGCAAGTGATTACATGACTTATTTTTTTTGAGTTAGTAATTAAAAAAAAAAAACCTCACATTTTGTTCTCCTTTTGTCATTAGCTGCAATTTTTGTCAATTGCAGCAATTTCCCGCAAAAAAAATGCCGTAATTTTCATCACAATTTTTGACAAAATTGGCTGCAAATTCAAGGTTTTTTTGCTGCAAGATCCTGGAGGGACTGGTTATTTGCAATACATGAATGGCTGATGTGCAAAACTCTTATGTGTAGTATGTGTTTTTATGATTTTTTTATGGTGTATGCTTTTCATTTCTTCTGGACTGTTATTGTAAGGCAGCAATACTTCTGTGCAGCTCCTGAGTCCAAGACGAATTTCCCTATAGGGACAAAAAAGTATGTCGTATTGTATTGTATTGTATCATATCGCATCCTATCCAGCACATCTCAATCGGTAGCATATTTCAATAATACAATCAACAATGAAAACTCAACTCCTGGCATTTGCTCCTAGTGTTCTGCACCACTGTTGTTGAAGACGAAAAGTAACAGACAAAGAGCTTTAAAATTACATTCTTATTAAATAAGTGCTGTGCAGTGGATTTAATGTATAGTGATGTGAAGAGCGCTTCATGTGGAGTGTGGACTGATAAATATTTGGAAGAGTAACTGATAAATACGTAAAAGAAACTTTAAGGAACTTGAAAGTGTTTAACTTAAGAATGGAATTTGGCGTGGTGGTACGTCCACCAGGCCGAAGCAGGTGGACGTAAAACTAGGGGAAACACTAGAGCGCCGTCATTACTTTTACTTCACTGCTACATGCCTTTTATTTTTTGTATTTCTATTTTCCTTCATTCAGTATTGTAACTGACTTTGTGGTCTTGTTTTACCCTTTGAAACCTCAGCAAATTGGCCTTCTTTCTTTTAAAAACTTCAGAAGAGAATGAGCAATGATTGAAGAAATTATCCAAAAAAAAAAGCAAGAAATCAGAGAAAACTAAAATTAAAAAATTAAATACAAGAAAATTAAAAAAAGAAAGAAAGAAAATAAAAAAAAGTGATGTTGCCCCAGGTTTCAAAGGGTTAAGAGAAGTTATAAATATAATAAGTATTACCATGTTGTTGTCCTCCATCTTTTAGGACTGTCCTCTAAGTTACTCTAATAAATGAGGGTTGTTCTAAACAGATTTTATTTGGCGAAGGCGAAAAAAATAAATGAAATAAAAGTTAAAAAAAAAAATTAAAAAAGGTGATGAATGCAGTGGGCAACAGAAAAGAAACAAGCAGAATTAATAAAAAAAAATAGGTAAAAATAAAAGTGATATATATAAAACCAAAATAAAATCTCTGCTCATGTTACAAAGCAACTACCCCCTGAAATCAGTTTGCAGGTCCGTCTCTTTTTCCAGCTGGCATGCTCAGAATTTAGAGTATGATGCTTTTGTTCAAGCACCTTTCAGCAGAGCAACTGCATACATTTCAGATGGGAATACAACTCCTCACCATGGCGATGTTAGTGCCATGCCCCATCCACTGCGCCCCAAAGCTAACAAGAGGTTGTCGGGAATCGATACCTGGCATGAAAAACGATGTGACTTTCAGCTGCCGTGGCCACATCAATCACGCCATTACCATTAGCTCATCTCTCGACACCAACTTGGACTTCTCTCTCCTGCCCCTCCCATCATCTCTCCACTCCGATGTCACCATTTTTCCCTCTCCTCCTCCACTTCTCTCTGTCTCTCTTCCTTTTCCCCCCGTCTCTCCCCCTCCCTCTCTCCCTGCCAGCTCAGCGGATGCCCCTTGTCACAGCTCCTATTTCAGCCTTCTGAAGTTTCCTAATTGATCGCAATTAGAGCCGCTACAGAGCAAAGGGGTGGGGGGCAGACAAACAGACATGGGGAGAGAAAGTGTGTGTGTGTGTGTGTGTGTGTGTGTGTGTGTATGACAGGGAGACAGAGACAGAGAGAGATTAAAATCAATGAGCCTGTTTTGAGAGTGGTTATATTAGCAACTGGACTACATTTGACCACAGACTGCTGAGGTAATAACATGAGAGACAAAGGGGAGTGACAGAGAGACAGACAAAGACAGACACAGAGAGACGGCGAGTCACAGGAAGATGGGAAAAAAAACAAAACAGACTTCTGATGAGAGATAGTTAAGTGACACTGAATGGGAGGCATTAAAAGAGACGCAGGAAATTAGACACAAAATAAAAACTCTAACATTTTGATTACAGACACAGCATTAGAAATACATCAAAGCAACAGAAGGAGTAATATACAACTACCAACAACTTCAAAGCTGTCTTATGAATATTATTTATATTGTTTGTTAAATGTGTGTCCTCCAACACACATGGCCAATCTTTACCTCTACTCAACTGTGTTCAGGTCTAGGAAAAGGTGTCCCGTGGCTTGTTGGGATTTCGGGGTAAGGCAAAGTATTAGGGCGACATTGCTCTTCAAACAGAGGTTTTTCAGAGGCAGACTTCATACCGAGTGTTTTGGGAAATCACTGTTGAAATGGCCGCAAGAGTAACAAAAGACAACTACAAAACTACAACAAGAAAACCTTGCCTGGAGCCAGCTGACACTGGGTGAGAGGCGGGGTACACCCTGGACAGGTCGCCAGACTATCACAGGCACTTGGAACTACTGCTCCTCTAATATTAGTGCCAACTGGAATGGTAGGAACACAAGATGCTAACGATAGCCTACAGAGCATTGCCAGTGGTCAGGTAAGGAAGCAGAGCTTTTTTTCTTTATTTGATGACTTGTTTAAACAATCGATAGCATGAAACTTAACTTGAAGATAAATTCAAGCATCCTGACAAATGCTAAAGAATACCTATAGCTCCCACAAGAAATAACCACAGCAGACGACGGTGTATTCGCAATGTCCGGCAACACTGTCATGTCTGTTTACATAAATGCCAGCATCAAGGACTAACAGTGACATATCAAGATCTTGAACAGCTGTCCCATTTAAAAGGGGAAGATTTCAATCACTACCCCTTGTGACTCCAGTGTGAAATGCAAGATAGCACTCAAAAATAAAAGGTAGGGGTAGAAGGAAGAAATGATTTTGGTCCATCAAGAAGTGTGCAAGTATACAAGAAGTGGATATAGCCACTGTTATGGCACCCAGCGGTTTGTTGATTACCGTTTTAAAGCCTTGAGTTCAACATTTTAGCCGTCACCATTTTGTTTTTCGGAACCAGAAGTGACCTTATTTGGATGAGAGGGTGGAGCTGTCGAGGAACATGGGATGACCCTGACTGAGAACCTGAGGACACCATTGTGGTGGCAACTTATCAATCACAAGGTAGCTACACCCTGCTTTACTGTCCCATTTGTTCTAAATGGGACCATAGTTTACAAACTGAACAGCATGCTGTACTGAAGAAGACTTGAAACTTAGACCATAAACTAATTAAGAAAATGTTTACTGAGGTGAAATAAGGTCATTTTCTGTTGCCCCCTGCTGGCCATTAGAAAGACTGCTGGTTTAAGACACTTCCACATTGACTTCACTTTTCAGACTCAGTGGCTATGTCCACTTCTGATATACAGTCTATGCTAACACACTGATAGTTAGTGGCAGCCAGTGCATCTGTATTATGAAGTGATTAGTAACTGGTTGAATACTGTCCGATACTCAATGTCCTAGATCTTCAGTAAGGGTCAGGGGCACAAAAGTTGCTCAGGACTTCCCAACCTGGCATGGTGTGAAGCACTTTTCATTCTTGAAAGCAAGAGAGGAAGAAAGACACAATAACAAGTGTGGAAGGACAGACAGAAAGAAAACAGAGATAGGGATAAGTTGGGATAAAATCAAGAGAGACAGAGTGACTTTAGTGACAAATGTAGCAGCCAAGAGTGAGGAGAGCCAGAGAGTGAAGGATTTGTAATAGAGAGATAGAGAGGCAGAATGACAAAGAGGAAGAATAACAATGGTGCCAAAGCCTCTTCCATCCTCCTTGCAAATGTCCCTGATCCCCCTTTTTTCTCTCATCTAAATTCCTCTCCATTGTCATTGCAATCCAGGCCTAACCCCCCACCGCCTGGCAAATACACACACACACACACTCACACAAACACTCATGGACATTAGAGTGCACATGCATTGACCTCCAGCAGCAACCAGGGCCATCCCAGGGAGCCGGGCTCACACATCTTCGCTAATCCCCATCAATGGGCACACATGCACAAGCTCACAATGTTTGCTGGAAAGATAGGCTCAAGTTTCCCCAGACTGCAGATGTCAATGTGACCCTAGCCATGCTAACATGGGTGTGGAATAGCAAGCAGCTTGTCACCGAGCATCCAGTGTCTTGTCAGAGAGGCAAGGCCGGGCACGCCAGCGCAGCCCTCACTTGTGCCTTGTCAACACGTATAGTCGATATAGCCAGCCTTAATTCTATTCCTTGCCTTACTATTCCCTGGACAACAGTGCTTAAGACCGCAGTACACTGGCTTGTCAGCAGCGGTATCTTACAGAGCAGACATACTGCTCTCAGTAGCGTTAGCCTGCGATGTCTTCAGAGCTGTCTAGCAGCAGCAGCAACAGGGCTTGAGAATAACGTCTTGTCAGCATGATCAGGACATGGCTGGGTTAATACAATTCCTTGGCTTATCCCTTGTCAGCAATTCTAGGTCAGAGAGATGACAACAGGCGCTGATCTTAATATTGCCTTGTCAATGTGCATAGCTACATCTGGACTGTCAACAACGCCTGGGATCATGCAAGAGACAGCCAGAGAGAGTAAAATGAGGCCTTGTCTGCACAGTCAGGACAACACTGGTGTTGTATTATCCCTTGCCTTATTGCTCCTGTGTCAGCAAAGCTAGGTCAGAGATGGTTACCACTGATACTCTTACTGTTGCCTTGCCTTGGTCCAGACTATGGCTGAAAGAAGTCCATCCTGCCTCTGGAACAGCACATGCTATTGTTTTTCAGAAATACAAAGCTGCAATGGTGTTAAAGAAAAAAATGGCAAAGCTGTGTTTGAGCCCATCCCTTTAAATTCTTATTAATTAAAGACAAAAAATTATAATGATGTTTTGGGGGTAGTTCAGAGTTTCTGAAGGGGGGGTTGTTTGAGGTACTTATCCATAGTCAGTAGCCCTTTTCAAACAGGAGTTGTGCAAATTTGCAGGAAAGCCCAATCAGTCTTCTTTCAGCATTTGCAGTATAAAAACAAAATCGGGGAGTGCAGCAAAATGCCGCCTGCCTACTTTTGTTTATACAGAATGTGCCTTTTTCGGGGCAATGGGGGCGTGAGCAAGTAACAAAACGTGTAGCTCAGCGTGTGATGTAAACAGTGACGTGGAGGGAAGCAGCAGCTGGTCAGTCCTTCGGCGATTCTTGCACAAGTCGGCCCGTCCTGCACCGTCCCCGTCATCTGACGGTTAATGGCCTCTACGTTTTGCGAGGACAAGGAGGGCGCGCAATTCCTTGTCTCCCCAGTTGCTCATCTTTACAGTGTCTGTCAGGTTTGCGTTTCCTTCTTGCTACTAGCTGCTCGCTAATTCCTGCTATCAGCTGTTTCCTGTTTATCTTTCTATATACTTCAGTATACTTTCTATGGATAAGAACACAATGCAACCCTCCTTCAAATAGTCTGAACTATCCTTTTAAAATAATTCTGAGATAAACAACTTATTATCTATACTCACCCCAAAAGTGGGCTATGTTAAAAACTAAAAAACAAGAGATCTCAGCAGCATCTCTGTGTCTTATCATAACTTAACTCTATCAAAAGCTGCTGTAGGAAAAATGGAAAAAACAAATTAGTTATTGCAAAAAGGAACAAAACCACAAAAACGAACATCCTGACGTTTGACATAATGAGTGAATATGGATGAGCCCTCAGGTGATATTGCATCCATTAGTGCAGACAAGGCTCTTCAGTGACACACACACCAACAGTGATAACACATACACACTTGTCGGCAGAAAAAAAGAGAAACCGGAGGCTAGAATGACTGACGCAAACAAGCACACACATACACACACACACAGAGAAAAGGACAGAAAACAACTTGTCATATTGTAAAAACTGAAAGTCAATTTCAAAGTCAATTTGCACCAAACTGCATTGGCAGAATAAATCAGGCACCGGTAGAGGGTACATTGTGGACGAATCAATGTTGATATGATCTAAAATAACAAAGTGTGTGCTGTGTGGGACAGAGAGCAAGAGAGTGAGTGTGTGTGTGTAAAGGTGATTCTGGCGACAAGGCGACCCCGAAGGATCAAAACACACAGTCTCACATTACCAACGACCCCACACACACACACACACACAGACACACTGGCAGCCATGCGCTTGTACAAGTGTAGATGTCACGGTGGTGTCTTCTAAGCAATGTGCCGACCTGCATGCGTCACAAACAGTGAGAGAGGAAGATGAAAGAAAGGTTGCCATCTTCACGGACCATCTCACATGTACACCACTTCACAGAAGGCACCATGAATTCTGCCTTTGAATGCACCATGAATAAGACCTGGGGTTAAATGTGTATGTGTGCACTGGTCATTTCAGTTAGTCACCCAGACCTCTACCGTGGAATAAGAGTAGAGTAGGCTGTGTGAGGAGACTGGATTTGTTGAGTTCGGAGCTGCAAAACCACTTAGCTTTGTGGCACATTTAAAAATATCAAATTAAATGCATTCAATGGGAAATATGTCAAGAAGCCCAGCTCCTTATGCAGACTTCGCTGGCAGTTTATTGTCTCGCCACCACCTCGCAGAATCTGACATCAAATCCAAAGACCGAAGAGTAATGCTCCAATAAATAGAGATATAGGGTAACTCACCACACAGTACCACCAATATGTTTGCCCACAGCAGTATCAATACACAGTCGACTGCGTGACACACGATATATTGCAAGACAATCATCTACAATACATCACAATATCTCTGTAGCTCAAGCAAAAAAGTGCAGCTGCAGACACACCAAAACAGGTGAAACAAAATGGAGTTGCATTTGTTCCGGAATATATTAGTGCCAGACCATGATGCATAATATGATGGGAGGTGTGGGGGTGGTGGAGAGCCTGACATTTCAACTTTAAAAAGGTCATGCCCTCCATTGTGTTAATATTTTTACTGGACCCTCTCATCTGGAGGAAACATATTACTTTGCATACCCTTGCCTCTGGCTGAATTAATAGCGCCCTTTAAAGGCTCAATATAATTGTGTTTCTCTGGAAAACAGTGTTGTCAACAATTCCAGCAAAATCATGAAACCTAAAATGTTGTCTTTCTGATTCTCGTTGCAGTTGTGAACCTCGCAAATTCTTCTCACTTTGCTCACACCCTTCGGCTTGACATGTTAGAGTTACAATCTCGGAGATCTTGGTTTCGTTGGCTTTGGCGGAACCTGTGGCGATAATTGCAGCGTGTTTGTTGGCAGACTTCAGCGCTTGAAACGAGGCTGGTGAATTGATTTATATCAGTACATTTTATGAGCCCTGCAGCTGGTGAGATGAAAGGGTTACCACAGCATAGATGATAAGTGTGTGCGTGTGTGTGTGCGTGTGTGTGCGTGTGTGTGTGGTGGGGGTGTATGTTTCGGTTTGTGTGAGAGCAGAATATTAATGACTGTTCACCGCCTCTGATTTTCGCCACAGACACCACGTTCAAAACACTGCAGATGCAAGAGCTTTCATCAGTGGGCCATTGGCTCAATCACAATTGTGTTGCCTCATTTGACGATAGATAGTGACGTAAAGAAGCACTGTGTAGGCTTTAGCGGCATCTAGTGGTGAGGACTGCAAACTGCAACCAGCTGAAACGTTTCCCGGTTAGAATTCCTTCAACTTTCTTTGCTGTTATTTGTCTTTTTCTCTCCAAAACACAGACCAGGCGATCAAAACCGGTAAAAAGCAGTTTCTTGGTTTGTGTTTCTCGAATGCTGTTTGACACGATCACTACTTTTTTCTCTAATAACTTAAGATCCAGGGGTCGGCTGCACAAAGCACCTTAAGTTTGCTCCTTAAATATGACTCTTAAGGTTTAGTATTTCCTTAGCTGAGGAAATTACCTAAAGGTGTTGCACAGAATCTCTTAAAAAGTTTCCTTAGTCAAAGAAAGGCGTTACGGCAATTACTGCACTGTAAGAGATTTTCATGGAGAACCATTTGTTTGCTTTAACATGTGCTTGAGATAGCCTTTTACTACCTGTTGTCACAGCTAAGTATCCTCTCACAAAGTAAAAAGAATGGCAGAAGATAAGAGGACACGAAAACCAAATTGGTGCGAGGAAGAAAATGATCATACTTCTAGAGGCATTTAACAAGACGAACAAATTGAAAAGTAAATTTGATCTGAGGGAGGAAATTGCAATTCCTGTTTGGACGGGAACTTAAGCAGGATGTTCAGCAGACAGGTAAGGGCGCTTGAAACCCAGTGAATGACGCAACACACCATTGTTTTGTGTACATGAAATAACTTGCCAGTAACTGATTGGAAAGATGCTGTTGCATAAAACCACAGAGCAATCATTACGTGTATCAGAGCTTGAAGACCTCCAGTCAAATTTACTGTGCAAAATCAATTGCTCGTCATCAGGGTGTCCATCAGGTTCTTCTCAGGGTGCCTAATTTATCACCATATATTTAGCCATGTTGCCGTTAAGATGCGATCAGAGGTACCTCAAGTTTTTTTCCTTAATTTGTTGGCTAAGGTCCTCTTTGCAACGGTTTAACAAACTTTAAGCAATTCTTCAAGTATAAGGTTGAGATAAGGAGAAAAACTTAGGGGAACCCCAAGGAGAAGACTTAAGGATGTTTTGTGCAACTGATTTTATTGAAAGGAAACCGTAACTTGGATTTAAAGGAAAATCTTCACTTAAGGTGCTTTGGGCAGCCGGCACCTGAAGTTCAGGAGCTGAAATATCGGCAGAGGTCTCTTCCTCTACAAAACAAACAGACCTGGTGATTTACAGCAGTAAAAATGCTGAATAAAGCAGTTTTATGTTGAAAGAAAATCAGTGTTTTTCGGACATAGAGGCTTATAACTGTGGCCAGCGCCAAGACATGAAAACATGAATGGCCTTATCCGGAACCATTGTTTGACTTGTCTGTCCTGGGCTACTGTAGATGCATATAAGTGCAACATGGTGGACTCTGTGGATGACGACCTGCTTCCTTTATAGATATAAATGGCTAATTCTAAGGTAATGAAAACACGACAATTCTTATTTTCAGATGATTATACACTAAAGACAACCTACTGATTATATTATCCATATCTGCCCATTCATCCTCCCAAACCCTGCACACTCGACCTTTAACAGACATTTAATGAAATGAAAATCTTTAAAAATATTACTTTTATAAATCAAAACAATCAAAAATATCTAACAATGTTCAAGCATATTGTTGAGTGCTACACAAGGATGAAGAGAACGACGCAGAGGGACTTAAGGTCAACGTGAACATCAGGTGGCTGCACTTTCTTTGATGCCCTCAAAACTCAACACAACCCCACTCAAAGCAAACTAAATTCCTGAAGTCCTCAAGGAGAAAACCTATCATCACCAATCCCATCAACATCCTTACCTGTAACAGACAGAGGGAACTACTCTCCTGAGTCTCAGTCTCCTGAGTCCTCCCTCTTTCCAATTCATTTAACGTGTCTTGTGTATCTGAATCTCACTTCTTTGTTTATTGTGATTATGCAACATGACATATGCCTTGCTGCAAGCCAAACGTCCCGGTGGGGGGGATAAATTCTTGAACTCGAACTCAATTACAGTTCTGGCGAAAACAGAACTGTGCAGTAATTACAGTGCATTACACCTGGTTGTCAGCAGTAGCCTGGAGCTTCTGCAGGCTCGTGTCCTCGGTTCAAATCCTCGGACCGGCATGGGCTGGGGAAAGCAAATGAGTAATGCTCGTCGACGATAGTCAAACTGCCCTTAAGCAAAGAACTTAACCTCCAGTTCCTCTGGTGCAGCTGCTGAGCGAGCAACAATCTGCATTCGCTTATTCTGTATGCAAATATCATCATTCTGTCATTCATGTCTAAAAATAAAATCTATTATATGCAGACTAGTTTTATTGATTTAAATGAGTGGCATTAAACTTTAGCGTCAGGTCTCTGAGTGTGTATACATACTATTAGTGTTCAAAGCATTGCGGCAGGCATGGACTTCCCTGTATGTAACCTTATAGTCCTGAGCTGTCAGCATGAATGCATGGCAGTGGCCTTCATGGAATCTGGATGTCTGTCTACGTGTGTGTCCACCCCGTCTGCGTATTTCCTGTACAAGTATGTGTGTGTGTGTGTGTGTGTGCCTGTGCGACTTGTGTACGTTTCCCTGTCGGACTTGTATATGTGTGCGTCGCTGGCATTTCTGGACAGAGGAACTCTATCCGCCTCTGCAGAGTCCTTTCAACGCCCCGCCACCACGCACACACAAACACACATCACACATCCTACTGCTGACACGTGCATGTCACCACGGCAACCAGATACAGCCAAAGACATGCAACTGACAGAGAAGCGGAGACCACCATACTGGCAGGCCAGAGGTTCTCATCATGGGTGTTTGAGAACAGCTGCTGGGATCACTTGTTGAATCAGAACTTGTGAGTTTTCCAACAATATTCTTGGACTCAAACGCATCAAGCATTTAATTGGGAATCTTAGCGACTGATTCCGTGCTTTAATCTCATATACAGCCGGCCTTGTTCTCACATATGCTAAACAGGTTCGCAGTACTCCTGCGGCTTTTCACACATGTGGCTCCTATTGTTGATCTGATCTCGTACAGCGTGCTCAGGCGCTGAAAGCCGTCATCTTCAAAGTGGCGCGAGGGGAGATCGAGATGTGATGGTGATGGTGATGGTAGAACACACTTACAAGGTGATGCAGATTCACTGCTTACACGGTTGAGCGGGAAAACAAAGAGCAAGAGCAACGTTTATGTCAATTTATACGGGAAATGAAATGAGTTTCACGCACCCCTGGCTTGTGAAACTTACTCAGCACAAATAACAGAAGCAGCGCATGAAGTCTAAATTCGACGAGACAGAAAAGCAGGAAAACAATTGAGCTGCAGCGTGTTTGCGTTGCAGCAAAAACATCTGTTGTAGATTCACAGAACTTACCTTGGACAGGACCAAACGTCGGCACGATCCTCCTCTTCACCCTGTCAAAAAAACAACAACAAAGAGTTAGTCAATACGTCACCAGATCTGAGTTTATAGACATCTGGTTGCAACCCTTAAAGAAAGCTCATCTATGCTGATATTGAGGAGAGCGCCTGCCGTGTCTTCTCCGTCTTTTAAACACATTGGAAAATTCAACTTTACTGGCAACAAGATTTGAATTAGCAGGATAATACACCTTAAAAAACACTACGAAACTCAAACCCCCCTCAAGGGATTGTTAAATTGGATGAATAATGTGAATGGCAACATGCTGCAAAGAGATTTCCTCCTGAATTTCTCCCCATTCCTGCTTTTCCATGTCATCCAACCTCCCAGCGACATTCCCTCAATTATTTCCTTCCTCCTCCTATCTCCATCCCACCTATTTCTTCAGTCAGTAATGGTGTTTATTTAATCAGGGAAGTCCAATTCTGAACGTATGGGCACCCCACAGGCAGTCTATAGCGCAGCCTTATCTACTCTGTGCATTCCCTTCCTCCATCGCTGCCTCTTTTCCATCTGGTTTCCATTCTCCCCACCTGCCCATCAGTCTGCTGCCAGGGACAGGTGAGCCTATTACACGCTCCTCACGCTGCCTTCTACACACTCATACGTACACGCGCACAAAAAAAAAAAAAAAACGCACCAGCTCTGCTTCATGGTAACTTAGCGTGCCACGCACATCAGCCAAAATCTGCTGTGCTGTAAAACGGCTGTTACCGCAGGCACGTCACGCTCCTGATGAAGTGGTCTAGTGTTGAATATAAAAAGCTGCAAAAAAATTGGAGTTTCACTACCAGAGAATGGAAGAGAATACAATGGGATATGTATAACGGGGAAAAAAAGCTGGGGTGTGAAATTGGACTTTGAAGCTTTGAAAGTGAATCAACTTTAATACGATATTGAAATGCTGAGTGTAATCGAGTCAACTTTTATAATGAGTTAATGACTTTAAATTAGGAGATGAAGGAAATATCGATGCACTTCAGTATCGCCATATCATGTTTTTTGATACGGTATCGATTCTCTAAAACACTTTTTTAACATTTCCTAGATTTTCTTTAGCCTGGAAATCCAGACTCAAATCTAGAAAGATTTTGAGTCTGGCCCTCACCGATACACCCTTCCTACCCAAGGGGCAGCACTAACTGAGGCATTTCAAATGCCACCGCACGCAATTGGATAGCACGATGGCCAATCAGAACAAAAAACAAGGTGACGTATTCATTGCACTAAGCCCCATTGGTTTGCCGAAAAGTGGGGCTAACTGATATATTATGCTTTTGCCGTATCCCGTCGGCAAAACAGCAAAAACGTCCTTCCTGGAAGTGAAGGCTTCTAGGGCAGTCTGCTGTTCCTCTCTCAAGGAAAAAGATAAGTGTAGTTGGCTTAGCGTTTCTTCCAAAGCTAAACTGAATGGACACGGTCCTTCGGCAGCTGCCATCTTGGCTGTTTACTTTCCAACCCCTACGGTGCAGCGCTGTCCTCATCATGTTACGTCCGCCCGACAAATAATCTGATTTGTCCAATAGGCGATTCAACGGGCTCTGCTCATCAGGGCCAGATTTCTGTGCAGTGCAATTTGGAATTTGCTAGGGGCGGGGCATCTGTATTTCCAGATTAGATTTTCTTAACTTGTTTACCTAAAAAATCCTGCAAGCAATGTTATTCTATTCAGTGATAAAGGAAAATGTTAATTCCATTGCTCAGATTGCACAAAAAGCAAAGCTATGATGTTGAATGTTACACGAAATATGACAAATAATAAATGTAGATCTCACTGTTCTGAATGCATTAACCCTTTGAAACCTGAGCAAATTGGCTTAAATTATTTTAAATATACGGGAAGAAGGCAATGAACAAAGAAAGGAAAGACCCCAAAAAATAAGTGTGAAATTAATAAAAGAGAAAATAAAAAATGAGAAAATTTGTAATAAAAAAAGTTAAACAAACAAGGAAATTACCTAAAAATAGTGCTTTAAATTAAAAAAAAATCTGTACCATTTTTACATTTAATAATAATAATTTCCCTAGCATTTTTCTGTTTTCCATATTTTTAAAAATAACTTTCTGATTTTTTTTTTTTTTTGCAATTTCTTACCAGGTCACTTATTCTCCTTTTCCCCAAATATTTTTGAAAGAAATCACCCCAATCTGCTCAGGATTCAAAGGTCTAAATACTTAATACTAATAATACTAAAGGCGCCTGAAAGCAGCACAATAAAAGTGATGTCGTTCCAGGTTTCAAAGGGTTAACAAAGTAGCCTGTATTTTTTAAACAATATGACAATTTTCTTAAAATTAAATTAAAAAAAATGAACATATATGGCCTCGCTTAGCCCACAGTGTCGCAATATATTGCAATATATTGAATCGTAACCCCTGATACGTATTCTATCGCCAAATCCTTGCCAATACACAGCTCTACTATAAATGCACCACAGCAGAGCTTTGCTTCTCTGCCCGAGCCTGATTATCCCCCCCAGACTTGAATCAGGTCACGTTCTCGCCAGTTTACCTGTGTTTTTTGGGCCTTTTTTTTCTTTCGTGTAATGAAACTCTTGCATTTCTCATGGGTAAATGGCGGGAGTTGTCTGGACTGAATCAAGGTGTGGGGGGCGGGGATAGAGAGACAGGGAGAGTGATGGAACAAGGGAGCAGTACAGTGGAAAACTAGGGGAGACAGATTGATCATGCAAGAGGGGGTCCGAAAACAAGACGAAGACGAATTCATTGGCAGTATTTTCTTCTTCCTCCCCAAAAGTGGGAGAGATGGTGATCATTGTCTGTGCGCTACATAGCTGTGGACCGCTGCGCACACTCAAGGACAGAGATGCAACACAGGGCGCAGTCGTTCTGCTGAAGCTGTTGTGTTCGAGACGCAGAGCTGACGACAAACGGTTGAGATATCAGAAGGAAGAGAAGAAGGGGAAGTTGTGCAAGGAGACACGTCACCCTGTGCTTGTAATAAATGTTTTAATATATATATTTATATAAATAAAAGTAACTTATTATAGGTAAAATGGTGAGTGATCAGTTGGTGGCCTTGTGGAACTTTGAGACCTTTAGTCAAGGGTATAGCAGATGAAGTGGACGTTCGTCAAAAGTTCGTCAAATCTGAAGAATAAAGTCTTTCTCCTTCTTCCCAGGGAACTTTAAAGAAATTTAGAAATCATTATGAAATCACAGATTTTCTTCCCTGAACATTTACCATTTACATTAATTGCATCCTTCATAGTTAGGTCAATATAGGTTTTCTATCGGGCTCAAAACTGCTGCCGTGGTTTCGGCTTGTACAGAAACTGTTTGGGTTCATGGAGGTTCAGGCCTACATTTTCAGACCCAGCCAAAGCTCTTAACCACAACAACAAGCGTGAGAATACAAGTATATACATTGGGGTTTCACTTCCCTATAGCTCAAAATATTCAGGCTGTAAGGAACCAGCACACGTCAAAACAAACAGCCAGTGGTCATTGCTGTGATTCCTTGGAAAATTCTAACGTTAACCAATGAAAATATAACGACACAGCAGTTAAGTGAGTGGTAGTACAAGGCAGGAGTACAGACACAATTTTAACTTCTTCGTTTTTAATATATAAATTTTGTGATTCTATCTTCATTAAAAATAACGACAGTATTCATCTTCTAATTATTTGTGGTGGTACAAATTCCCTGAATTTATCTGGAAGCAGAAATGGCTCTCTGGCCCTCCAAAGGTTTCAGTCAAGAGCCAACAAGATAACGATTATGTACTCTGGGCTTAAAAGAGATGATTAGCGCACCAGCAGACAACTCATCCCCATGCATTAACTACAGCGAGAGCATTAAAAGCCAGAAAGCGTAGAAATAGTTTCCCTTAATATAGATGAGCAGGAAACACATGTTATGGCCTTTTGGTGTAAATCCTGTTATAATCACAGCAATCAATTTCTTAGTAATCCTGTTTTGGCCGGGATTCACTTGGCGCTCTCGCACCAACTGCAAAAAAGTTTCTGCCTCCTCGCTTCATCCTATGGTGTTTGAGTTCAGTAAAAATACATTTCAGATATCCCGTCTCTTTACATTTACTACCACACATAAATCTGACCTCGGTATCACAGTTAGGGATTTTGCTTGTTTTCTGTGTTGTTGCTGTTTTTATGTAGAGTCAAGGCAGCCCATCTCGGTTTCTCTAGAGGCTGCCTGCCTGCCTGCCTGCCTGCCTGCCTGCCTGCCTGCCTGCCTGCCTGCCTGCTTGGCTGGAGGAGAGAAAATGAAAAAAAAAAAAAAAGCTGAAGGTGGGAGAGATTTGCTGATGCTGCCGTGCAGCAACATTGCAGAACGTGCTATCATGTGAAACATCACCTCTTAGACTCTCCCGCTCTCCCTCTTCTTGTTTGTTCCTCCTCTATCTGCTGCTCTCCTTGTCTCAGTCTCCCTTGCTCTTTCTTTTACTTTGCCTTACACTCACAGTCATGTACACACACACACACACACACACACACACACACACACACACACACACACACACACACACACATTTCTCTCCTTTTCTCCTTCTTCCAGACCTTGACACCAGCTGTACTTTTCCAATTCAGCAGTTCTTCAACTCTCCAGATGACATGACGGGATTTCACACCAGCTAAGAACACAAATAATAACACTAAACAAAAAAACCACACCAAAACAAAACTGAGCAAATCAGCAAAAACAAATCCCACAGGCCTCCGCGCAGCTCCAGATAGGGCGCTTGACAATATTAGCAGGCCATGCTAAAATTATTTATGCGGAGAGTGAAAGAAAAAAGGACCAAAAAGGGTAAGAGTGCTAAATATACAGTCGCTCATTCAGAGGGAGGATTAAATTAGATAAGATGTGGATGCAGACAGTGAGAGAAGACTCTCAGAGATAATTACACTCAGCATGTGTCTTTTTAAAACTAACTAATAATATTCAATATGAGGGCTATAACATGGCAGCGTGGGTGGGTGCTCACTGCAGTGGTAAAGTCTTAAAATCATGGCTGTACATCCTGATTTAAAGGATGCACACGCTCCTAATCCGACCCACGGCCCTTTGCTGCCTGTCAACCCCTCTCTTCCCCCCTTTCCTGTCACTCTCCAGCTGACTCTAATAAAGGCAATAAAAATCCTTAAAAATAATCTTTAAAAAAACAGAACATATTGGCCTGACAGTCAGGATTACAAATTCACTGCATGAGCCAGACGCTCGCAAATTGCAAACTTTCCTTGGTGCCAGGGAAGTTGGTCTATGTCCACATTCCTTTGGAGACTGGGTTGAGGAAAATTACTCAAAATGATTTTTAAATTTTGGCGGAAGTGTTAAGCCAGGTCACGCCACGTTTGGCTCAAATCCCGCATTTCCATCTTTCTGATCTCGGACCAACTTATAAACCAAACAACCTGGGGCGACTTTAATTTGAAATGCAAATGGAAACTGTTAATGTGGTCTTGTGTCAAACGCTGGATTACTTTTACATTTTCCATTTTACACCATGAGCACATGTACCGACTAAATGCTGGTTAGAGGATTTTTTTTTTTAAATGACTATATCCTACTGTTCTTGTTATCGAGCTTGCTCAGTAACACTGACAGACATGGCAGTTGGCCATGTCTACTAGCCATACATAATGCACTTTGCAAACAGATGTCTTCGCAGCGTTGTGATTTCTTTGCGGGGATAACGGATTACAGAAAAAAAAGGGGGGGGTTCACAGCCGCCACCAGCCAAAAGCTGGGATTGCATTTGTTCATTTGTCAGTTTCTGTTAGTCTGTCACTTCAGCACGTAACAAGATTTTAAGAACAAGGTCAAATGATAGTCTTCGCTTTCCTGTAACATGACACATGTTGCACATCGTCTCTCACTAACTTCTTCTATCTCAAGGACTCATATGGTTTAATATATCATGATTAAGGTCTGACACAGGGCTGGGTGATATGGATTATAAATAATATCTTGATATCTTGAGACTATACTGTGATATATGATATCTATCTTTATATTTCTGTATTTTCTCTAAAATATCCTGTTTAATTTAACCCTTTAAAGCCTGCTACCATAACACTGTGTTCTTTCTATAAAACTAATCTGAATTTAGAAATATTCATATTTACACATGACATTTTAAAGGGCCTTAATTTTGAAATTCCACATTAGAATGTCCTTAAATTTTGTCTCTCTGTGGTGGTCGGATATTATTTTGAAGTGGTATTGGTCTGTGGAGACAGGAAGTTTTTCAGTGACGCTCTCAGGTGGTGTACTGTCATCCTGAAGTCAGATCGGTCTTTGCAAATGTGGTCTTTATTATAATAATAAATCTTATGACTAATTCTTCACACATTTGAAATTCAGTTTTCCTCTGAAATGCAGTTTGCACACAGTAGTATTGATTCTATTGTTTTTTTGTTTTAATTATCAGTTTAATCATCAAAATTTATATCAATAAACTATTAATTTCATTTACTATTTAATATGTTTTCATTTTGTTTTATTTGTTAATATATTTTTTATTTATTTATTGTATTTATTTATTTAGTTCATTATTTACTATTGACATATTGATTGACCTATTGAATGAATGTGGATGGTTGCTTTTATTTTGAAGTCAGGTCTTACACACTCTGCCAAGGATAAACATCTACTGCAAAAAAAAAAAAAAAAAGTGGGAGCTAGTTTGACCATTTTATTTGAAATGGAGGCTGGTTTGACTGCAGTGTACTGCACTGGGTGGTGTTTAAGTGATGGGACAGATTCGGGGTACTGCTACCTTTAGCACCAATCATTTTGTGGCATATTATGTAGACGATAGCAGTCTGTTCCATATATCCTCTTTTGAAACTGAACTACCTCCAGATGAAAAGACCCACTTCTAATGTATTGGATATGTACAAAGCTAGGGCTGCCCCGGACTAAGAATTTTCCGAGTCGACCAACAGTCGTCATTAATGGCCATTAGTCGACTAGTCGATAAATACAAAACCGTACTAATGAACCTTCATTAATATAGGCCTATATTTTATCTCCAAGTGCACGTCACACACTGAGCGAGCCGCCTGTTAATGACGCTGTGGGCTAATGGGCATGTAGCTACTTCCATGTTTCAGATGATACGTCATGTTTGTAGTCGACCAATGAAGATGAGTTTACATATCACCTTGGGTTCGTCCTTCACCTTCTCAAAATGATCCCACACTTTGGATTTCCTGCCCGACATGTTATTAACTAGCCTGTGGAATAACCGCAGGTACCAGCCCTGGAAATTAACCTGACTCCTGTCTGACTGCTGAACGTGGACACTGACTCTGTCCTTTCAAATTCCCACATGGTTCAGTCATATAGGTTTGGATTTATTTTGACAAGGCGTAGCTCCTAATAGAGTTCTACGTTTGTCTTTTTTTTTTCCTGCAATGAAATCTAATGACTAATGACTTTTCTGGTCGACTAACGTTTGGTTGACTATTCGGAGGCAGCCCTACAACACATCGTCCACCTCTAGTCTGACGAAAATGTTTCCTCACAGAAATATAGTGTATCTGCAATGTGATTCATTTTTTAAACCTTCACAAATTTACTTCTAAAATCTAGAACAGCCAAGGAATGAGCAAACGTCACCTTGCACAAACAACCTAAAAATAAAGACAGGAAATTAAAAGGTTACCCTAGCAGAGATGCTACTATTTATCAATGGGCAAAAAGGAGTCATTGGAGTCACTAAACTGCACATTGCACAAAATCCAATGACAATCCAGCCAACATTGCCCCAATACTCCCCTTCTGCTCTGTTTCCCTGCCTGTTCTGTGAAAGCCGGTGCTATTATTAGCAAGCAAGGGGATCAGGTTAAGAAGATGAAGGCTAAAAGAGCATGGAGAGAGGGAGAATTTAACTAAGGGCATAGTGACAACAGGCTGATCTGACAGTTTATTTGCAGCGTGCGTTTATACCAACCATGTGAAAGTTCGAGAAAATAAATTACACGCATCACAGCACAGCATGAACTTAATGGGAGCAAGGAAGTCTGGAATTAATAATTCATGATTAATTTTTTTTGTAAAAGTGCAGTTTTGTTTGTATGTCTCACTTCTGTCTTCAACGAGATGAAAGAGAATGTTGTGGCGTGGTAATGATGCTAACATCTAAAGGAGAACAATGAGGACAAAGTGGTGAGATGCTACGCAGGGGCAGGGAAAGGTGAGATGGAAATCAAGTTAATTCGAGGGAAAATGTCAGCAAACAGGAAAAATTAAAAGGGCAAAGCTTCGATAAGGAACTGTTTTGGCTAAAGAGATTCCATAGATGCGGAATATAATTAGCCCTGTTTTCACCCCATTTAGTTAGTTCAGTACACCTTAAAATACCATCTAGATGAGGGCGAAAGCAGCATCTGTATCATCACAACAACAATCTAAAAAAGAAAAGAGACAACAAGGTGGAAAAACGAACACAGCAGAGACGCCAGCAGGAAAAAAAGACATGAGAAATTGCGCAGTTAGGAAGTCAGAGGTTAAGAGAGCAAACTGGAGGCAGAGAGTTCAGACTATAAGCCTCATAATCTGCTTCATAACTGTCATCTGACATCACTGCAGCAGATGCTTTATCTCAGATCCTGTTCTCTCTGCAGCCTATACTAATGTAATGGGTGGGGGTCTCTGTCATACTGTAATGTAATGAAAACAGAGAGGACGAACGGGAGAGGGAAAATAAACAGGGGTGGTTTAGCACAGCCATATTCTGCTACATAAAGAGAAGTGGACAGTGAAGTTAACATAGACAGGAGAAGAGAAGTGTGTGTATGTGCGAGCATGTATTCATATGTGTTTGTCATGCAGCCAGTAAAGCAGCTTGTATACAGCTTAAAAGTGGCACTGCTTAGTTTCTTATGTAAATGCACCATAAAGTGAGTATGTAATGTGTTGTGGTGTGTTTATGGACATGTGTGCTTTGCATACATTTGACGGTTTGCCTTGCTGATAGCGCTACAACCTGTGCAGTGACTGATGTGGCTTTAATTATGTCGTCTCACAGGGAAAGAGCCATTCGAGAGTCAAGAAGTTTGAAGTTACTATTTCCAACATTTTTATAGATGTAGAAATCTTGCACTGGTAATTGGTATAGTTAGGAGGACGGACAAAAATAAAATGATCTAAAAATAAGGTTAAATACAGATTTATATTAATGTGCTGGGTGGAAGATTAAAATCCACAGAGGAAAGGACATTTCTGCAAACCACAGAAACATCACATTTGTACCAGAGTTCAGTCGATTTCTGGTTTTGGTCCGGTGTCCGATCTTTGATTTTATGCAAACCGACTTAACCGCCATTTGTCCTTGTAACACTTCTGGCCAATTAAAAGTATTCTAAAATTGGCAACCTATGCTGACGGCGTTACCCTGATAAATCCAACATGTACTGCATTAGTAAATATGACAATGTAATATTCTGTTTATAAACTGACCAATGGAGCCACTAGTGTCTGACCGGCTGTAAGCCAAGGCCGGTGTCGTCAGCATAAAGGGATCACATTTACGGAATCGGGAGGGGCAGAGCAGTGCATGCGTTGGTTGTTTACATCAACGTTCATGTATTCTGGGGTCATGAGAGGAGACATGGCAAGGAAACCTAAACTGCACCAATATGGTGACATTTTGGATTTAAAGTCGTCAAAAGAGGTGCCCTACATAACAAGCGACGCTGACGCTGTTGTTGTCAGCTGAACTTCTGTCGTGTTTGTTTTTATTTCTGTCACTGGCGTTGGAAGAGCCGCAATGGACGAGGAACGACTGATTCTTTTTTCTTTTTTTTTTCACAACAAAAGCCTAAATAAGGTGGCTGTTGAGTCTAGTGCAACGAAAAAGTTTATCTCGGGTCCTAAATAGACTGACATGTTTTTTGCATTGATCTCAGCCTGTAAACCTTTTTGTGGCTGTCCAGCCCAGCTGCATTGATGTACAAGTATCTCCTCTGCCATCCTTTCTTGGTATAATATGAAACAAGTTCCTAAATTGTAAGTTTCTTATGTATCGTATCAACATTTCCAATGTGACACAGTATAAAAGCTGACTGTTTCATCAGGAGGTGGTAGCAATGGTGGATGGCGTCTGCCAAGCTTTTAAAGACCAACACACAACATAAACTGGTTGTTTTTTAGCAAGTCATTGCTGTGTTTTCAGCAGCTTTTTAGTCAAAGTGTTTTCTGGGGTGTATTTTAGCAACCAATCATTGTTTTTCCACTGCGGATAGTGCCACTGAAAGCAATTGTTTTATTTACTGACATATTGTTGTGTTTCCAGATGAGACTGGACCACCAAAACTGGGCACTGTAAATCAAAACTTGATCTTTTCCTAACCTTAGCCAAGTGAATTTCGTGCCTAAACAAAACCACACATTGACCACAGCCTTGTTGAAACATAAAACTTTGACGTATCCACTACATAATAATGTACAAATGCAGTGTACTTTATGGGACGTCATGGTCCCAATTTTTAGCTGCAAAGAGAGCGTTCTTGACCGTCTCGCAACATTTATTCTGGCACATAGATCGCAGCCACATTGAATCACAAACCACGTCATTTCAAAAAAACATTCAATGACATGCAATACTCTACACTGAGAATTCATCTCCAGTGGCAACATTCATAGCCAACTCAGGAAGTGTGATGTTCATATGAAGCAGCAAAAAAAACTGAGGATGTAGGTGTTAGAAGTCCTGTCTTACAGCCCCTCCCCCTAATCACACTGTATAAATAATTACATGTTATGTACAACCTTGTTTAGTGTGTGTGGGAGTGTGTGAGAGAGACGTGTGAAAGCCTAATTACATGTCGCTCACAGGCTGAGTTGAACTCCCCCCCCAAACACTTCACTTTACATCTGTGTTGTCATGAATTGATGCCAGTGCTCACAGCAGTCACAGACAAGTTAAACACACACACTAACATATCACGCTGACTTTATTTAGCATTTGTTGTGAGTTGAGATGATTTTGTTGAATTAGTTTATGTCTACCTGTGTCCTCATGTGGCGTCCCTCCAGCAAAAGAGAGACCATTGGCACTGACTTAGCTATATACTAGAGGCGGGGTAATTGGACTGAACCAACTCATGAGGATTCAGAGGGGAGTTCAAAATGTATTCCCTGATTTAATCTTCCTATATAATGACGAAAACTCTGTCTGTCTGTCTGTTCCACGTTTTTCTCCTCACTGACTTGGTCAATCCATGTGAAATTTGGCACAGTGGTAGAGGGTCATGGGAGGATGCCAATGAAGCAATATTACATCAATTGACCAAAGGGGGGCGCTATAGCAACCGATTGAATTTGCAAACTTTGAATTGG
This sequence comes from Epinephelus moara, assembly GCF_006386435.1. Lineage (NCBI taxonomy): Eukaryota > Metazoa > Chordata > Actinopteri > Perciformes > Serranidae > Epinephelus > Epinephelus moara. The sequence goes on along the minus strand of NC_065514.1, from coordinate 7,113,835 downwards.
CATATCTCATGCCCCGTATGTCGTAGAGACATGAAACTTTGCACAGAGATGCCTCTCCTCATGAGGAACACATTTGCCGCAAGAACCCATAACTTCTGGTTATAGATTATCCGCCATTTTGAATTTTTTGAAAAACACTTTAAATCGATCTCTTCCTAGTAAGTTTGAGCGATCTCT
>NC_065514.1:7107106-7113591 GCF_006386435.1 Epinephelus moara | reverse complement strand
GCTTAAAAATGGCTAAAATGCGACCGATCGCTGTGGCTCCCCCTGTGGACCAATGTTTGGGGTTTTTCTTCCAATTTTTGGTATGACTAAGTCATGGTATGGTATGCTGTACATAATCACGGAAACTGTCAGTGTGTCATTCTGTCAGTCAGTCATTCTGTCTGTCTCACATTTGACAAATGATACCATTCAACCACTAGTGGCAAAGGTGCTACTGTACTTTCAATAAAGCAATCGTACTATCAAATTCACAAAAACTCTGTCTGAATACATTGCTCTTCTTAATGGGTTCAGTTGACTATTTAATCTGCAATTTCCTATGACCTGTATCCCAAACACACACCATGTGAAACTGTACATGGGCAACTGTGCACTCAATGGGTATGGACTAGTGTGTGTTATTCAGCAACATTTGTGTTTTTAAAGAATGCTGAGCAAAGTAATGTTTTAGATTAAACTGAGAAACTATCTCAAGCTGATGTTAACGCTATTCCTTTTGTTTTGGTATTATGTAATGTATTGTACGTTTCCCTGCACTTCATTTTCTGGCCAAACAAGTGTAAATGTTCCCCCCTTTTGTTCCTTTGTGTCAGCCATCTCTGTGTTCTCAGTGTTCCCAGTGTGGCTCAATTTCTGCTGTGGACCTCAGGTTTATAGATTTATAGCTCCGAAGAGACGCATTGCTTTGTCCTGGTGGTAAACTGTGGTCATGCTCAAGTTAAAGTGGTTTGTTTTGCATAGATTTTTGAAGTTTGGGTAAATAAAAGCCTTAATTTGCAATGAGCCTCGCTTGGTTTCTCACACAGAGAAAAAATCAAGTGGCTGTCCTTGATGATCTACTGCACAGAGTTCGGCGAGGAGAGGTCAAGGATCGGTCAAGGCCTCGCCCAATCACCTGTCATTCTCACACAAGACGCACACATTGCAGGCAAGCTGTCGCACACACTTAACTCAAATGATTTCCAGCGGCAAGAATGGAGAGACTAAAGATATCAAGTGCCATAACAGAACGAGAATAGACAGAGCTGCAAAAGGCTGACGTTTTAACGTCTTCCTAGGCGATTGTGTAATGAGAACAACCTTCAAATTCACACCGGTGCAGAAAAAGATGACCGCAGGCTATTACTCATTATTTATAATTCCCAAAATGCACCTCTGTTCACAACTGAGTGACATTAAAACTATCAAATCCTGAGCTCAAATTGTGTTTAAATTTTACTACAAGGGGAAATTAGAAAATAACAGGACGGGAAAAGGTGAAGTCTGATGTTCTCAAAACAGAACGTTGGGTTGGTTCTGCCTGATAAGTGTTTATTTTAAATATGAAAGTAAGTCAAAGATGTCACCGTGGGCGCCCATGAACCAGCAGCTGCCAGTATCTGATCCCCACGAGGGAAAATGTGTTGAGAAAAAAGCAAAACTTAAAATACGCCAGCCAAACTTCATCCCTGACTCTGAAAGAGTTCACTTAATGTCAGCGTTCGACAGATCAGAAGTAGAATCAGGAAGCTATTCTTGTGCTTAGAAAGTCAGGGGGGAAAATGTAAATGTCAAAGAGGCTGTCGCTGCTTGTTACCGGGAAATTCATGGTATATTCTATTTTACCCTGTAACACTGTGTTTCTGTCAAAATCACGAGCCATGCTGTGCATAAATCAGATGCCTCAACATGATTATCCAGCATTTAGAAAATACAAGACTCTTCAAAAACGTTTTTTTCGGTCCAACATTTAAAGAAAACTTATTATTGACTAGTATTCAGAGTTATTCTTGCTCATATGTGATGATTAAATGAGGCCTTTTTGCAAAAGTCTGATATATTCTGATAAGGGATTTCTATTAGCCGCATCTTTGTGACAACAATGTGCCAAGTCTGAAAGCTATTTCTCCCTGCAAATCAAGTGGAGAGAATGAAATTCAAAATGTCAAAAGCGATAAAAAAAGGTTTCATCTTTAAAGCCAAGAGAGACACAAACACAGAATAGCAAACAGAGAAAAATAATGAACCCTCAAGCCAGCGAGAAGGACACAGAGAGGAGAGCGAAGCCCCCAGAGGGATGCTCAGGAGATACTCACTCCTCTCATCATCGCATCCGTCCACCTCTGCGCCACGAGATGTAAATGCAGGCAAAGCAGAGGGGAGGCGAGAATGGAGAGGAAGGCGAGGGGGGGAGAAAGAAAGAATGAGGAGGCAAAAACGAAGCAGGAAAGTAAGAAGGGAAAATGTAGATAGTGTGCTCTCCTCCAGCAGATTGATAACAACTGACTCAGTTTCAGATGGGAATGCAAGGGCAGAGGGAGAAAAGGGAGGAGTGATAGAAGGTAAAAATGAATTGAAAGGCTTTATTTAATAGATGGAAGAGGGAGGGGAGCTGAGAGTTTGACAAAGATGGTGATGGTCATATTTGGTGAGAGATGAAGATGGAGAAGGGGAGAGGTACTGGGAGGGCTCTGAAGGGCTAAATGTTCTGTTTGGAGTGTGGGAGACGGAGCAAAGTGGGAGACTGAGATGGTTTGACGAAGATTGTTTGGTTTGAAATGAAAGTTAACTGTAAAGACTGGGAATTTGAGTTAAGGTGTTGATGTGATTGCCAGGGATTTAAACATGGGAGATGCAGATAGGAAATTTAAAGAGCTACAGACCATGAACTGAGGCTGGAAATTTGAATCTGAATGACTATTTTGTTTTTACTTGGCCATTCACACACAAAAAAGAAACCAAAAACTCTGAGTCTACAGATCAAAACCGACTGAAAAAGCAAAGGGGAAGAGAATGAGGAAGGTGGTTCTGCAAAGCCGGCCAACACATTTTTAATTTGCTCATCTGGCAAGGCGAACCGACATTTGCTTGGGTCAGGGGTATCATTAATGAGCATGGACCAAATGTAGATGATTACACCAGCCTTTTAACCAGCCGCATGATTGAGAATGGGTCTCCTTTGAAACATCAACACCATTATATGCCAGATTCTAGGATGATAAAGGCTGGGCTGTTCATAGGTTTTGCTTCGTGTTTTTTTAATTTGGAAAAAAAACATGGCGATTGTTCTGGAAATCTCGCAGTTGGTTATTGGAGGTGAGACAAATGCTGCTGCATCATTATCGTTTTAGATCTGGGATGCATAGTTCAAGAGCTTGTTCTTAAAAGTTGACAGTTGAGACATGTAAATGAGCACAAAACAATGACAGGAAATCTGAATGACTTGGACAGATTACAGCACTGTGGGCGAACGACCATAACTTTAAGGATGCTTTCAGACCTAGAGTTGTCTTGCTTTGGTCTGAATCAGGGACTCATTTTGTTCCAAAGTTGTATAATTGCCTAGAGTTGGTTTATGTTCTCACGGCAGCATTTACAAGAGGACCAGATCAAATGCCTTGTGTGAGAAAGGTGCTCTTGATTGGTCAGAATTTCCATGTGGGAAAANAGATCTGGGATGCATAGTTCAAGAGCTTGTTCTTAAAAGTTGACAGTTGAGACATGTAAATGAGCACAAAACAATGACAGGAAATCTGAATGATTTGGACAGATTACAGCACTGTGACTGCACTTGCTTCACATCCAGGTCGGAACACGTTCTCACCACAAGCGAACCGCACCTGACCGAGACCACCCTTTCAAGAAGGTTTCGGTCCAGTTGTTTTGGTGTTCACCTGAGTGTTCACACCTGCCCAAACGTACCGCACTTAGGGGGCAAACAAACTTGAGTTCGACTGAACTGAACCAAACAGAACAGGTGTGAAAGCACCCTGAATGATTGATTAATCTCATGTGCATGACCTTGTTGTCTGTCTGTCACATTAGTAGGAGTCTACACTATGTACTTTTGCAACAGTCATGGCAGCTGAGTGTCCAAAGTTTGCATGGTTGGTGTCTCTGTTCATCTTTCCTCCCCGTGCTCTTCAGGGTTTCCACTGTTAAAACATCTGCTGCAACACATAGATTTTCTATTTTTGGAGCTGGACCAGTCATTAGGTGCGCCGCTGGAATATATATAGCATTCAGTTATTATTTGCTCCACGGGCAGCAGGCATGGATGGAGCAGCAGAAGGGCAGGCGCAGTGAAAGAGAAACTTAACCTTCAGTGTGCTGGGTCTAAAGTTTGATTTTACCCACAAACAGCTGCTCCTCTCAGCCATCGATCTAATCAGCTGTGATCGGATCCAATGATCAATGATCTGCCCCACAACTCAAAACTCCACAAACTGCTGCTGAGGATAAAAAGAAGAGTTCTGCCTGCACTTCATTGACGGACCTGCAAGAACCTCTGAATGAAAGGAAACTGTCGCCGCCAGCTACCGCCAAACAGAGATTGTAATTCTCTGGGAAACACTGCCCTTATAAACAAGGGTGTAGTGTGACAATGATGTGATGTGTGATAATGGAATATTTGCAGTTTGCATAATTCGGTTTAAATTTGTGTACATTTTTTAAGTGCTTGAAGATCCAATAATCACTAAAGTCTATGTCATGCAAGAGAGACGCTAAAGACTAATGCAATGGTCAAAGTTTTCATAATAACATTTACGGTGCGTTGTCTGATTCACAGTGTCAACTTATGCATTGAGTAACATGCAAGAAAACACTCCACCTTGTTAGTTGACTAATGGATGTAAATTTGCCTCCATCGGAACAGTGGTTACGTAACCTTCGAAACAAGCATCAACATTGTTATTGGTGTCTCGGGTTACTCTAACTAATCGCAATCCACTTCTAAATGAAATATCTGTTGGCTTGTTCTGTGCAATAATTAATAAAAATGAAAATTAATGCTATAAAAGTTTCATAAATGTCTTATTAACATTTAAAAAATTTAAATTAAATGACAGGTATTAATAGTTCATAAGAGACTTTTCGTGACCCTGTCCGTCAAAGTGACAGACAACTAGAAAGTCTAACGCAACTTCTGTTGTCATCATCTAACCCACTCCAGTTCACTCAGATTTCGGCTGCCTGTCCCCGTGGATTGTCAGTGAATCATTCTGAGACCGTCTCCGACCACAAACTGAGCTCACTTGATTTAAGATGGTCTTACAAGGCTAAAGGGAAGGACTGAGGGCTGCAGCTTGGCAGGGTAAAGAGTGACTAAAGAGTGACAGATAATATGACTGGCAGGTTGATAAAAAGGCTGTCATCTGCACTGTGCTGTGAATAAATAACTGGATGAAGGTGTGGTGGGAACGTATTAGAAAGTGGAGGAGAGGAAGTGAGAAAGACATTGAGAATGAGTGAGGTGATCTGGCAACGTCAAAGGGAGTTGTCACCCATTCTGCTCTGTGTAGGGACTGAGAGAGAGGTCGGCGATAAGGAGAGAACAAGAAATGGAGATAAGAAGAGCCAGAAAGGGAGAGGAAATGAGGGGAAAAAAAGAGTCAAATGCGGGCAAAGAGGGAATAAGCAGGGTAGCAAATGCTGTCAAAGTTGGCCAACGATGGGAGAGATTGATCGCAAGGCCAAGTGGATGAATACCAAGAAAGATCAAAAGAGCAAGGAGGGAGAAAAGAGGAGGGATGAAGGGAGAACAGAGGAGCAAAACTGGACTAAAATGGGCTTAACTGGCTATCAAAAGCAGGGGTGGGGGGTGGGGGCAAATGGAGGGATAGAGACAGACGGGAGGGAGGGCAGAGACTGAGAGACAACAAAATGGTGTGAAATTGACATGAAAATGAGGGGATGCTTGGGGAAAAGCCAGCACGCTGTGACACCTGAGGTTTGTGAGGGTTTAGGGTAGGGTTGGCTCAGCACGATAAGATAACTGCCACCTTATCTGTGGTCGTCAGACTGCTAACACACACACACACACACACACACACACATAGGCACAGACTGACAAATCAACACACATGCAGCTCACACACATACACACACAGTTTCCTTTGGTCAAGGGAAAGCAGACATGGACAAAGCGCTATTAGAGGACTGGCAGACAGGTGTTTGGGGCTGTGATTGGACCTGAGTCAGATGTCTGTGTGGCTTTGGGCTCATATGTGTTTTCTGTACATGTACCTTATTATTAGCAAAATAATGCAAAGGTTTGGTTTGAATAATGTGATGGCTGAAACCAAACCTGATTAACTCACCGGCCACTTTATTAGGTACACCTGTTCAACTGCTTGTCAACGCAAATAGCTAATTAACCAATGACATGGCAGCAACTCAATGCATTTAGGCATGTAGACATGGAGGAAAGGTGATCTAAGTGACTTTGAACGTGGCATGGTTGTTGGTGTCAAGCGGGCTGGTCTGAGTCTGCTGGGATTTTCACGCGCGACCATCTCTAGGGTTTACAGAGGATGGTTCGACAAAGAGAAAGTATCCAGTGAGCCAAAATGCCTTGTTGATGCCAGAGGTCAGAGGAGAATGGCCAGACTGGTTCAAGATGATAGAAAGGCAACAGGAAGTCAAATAACCACTGGTTCCAACCAAGGTCTGCAGAAGACCATCTCTGAAGCAACAACACCTTGTCCAACCTTGAAGCAGATGGG
>NC_065514.1:7050461-7107047 GCF_006386435.1 Epinephelus moara | reverse complement strand
TGGCTACTTCCAGCAGGATAACACACCATGTCACAAAGCTCACATCATCTCAAACATGACATTGAGTTCACTGTACTCCAATGGCCTCCACAGTCACCAGATCTCAGTCCAATAGAGCACCTTTGGGATGTGCTGGAACGGGAGATTCACATCATGGATGTCATCATGTCAATATGGACCAAAATCTCTGAGGAATGTTTCCAGCACCTTGTTGAATCCATGCCATGAATAATTAAGGCAAAGGCAAAAGGGGTCCAACCTCGTACTAGCAAGGTGTATCCAATATAGTGGCCTGTGAATGTATGTGTGCATGTGTGAGTAGTCTTGCATTACTTGTATGCAAGGTAAAGTGCATCTGTTCCTGATTTCTTTCTGTTATTTTTTTCCTCCTATAGGTATGTGTAAAATGTCATGTCGATCAATGAAGCCGTTTGTTTTGTTTGTTCCCTATTGCAAAGTCCTGGTCCTGGTTATACGCATTGTTAGTCACACACTGTCTCTCACCATGGCTTGTATGCAATCAGTGTTTCAATAGTGGGAGGCAGGCAGGGCTGTAGGGGGTAGCAGGAGTATAAACTTCGACCATTGTGGGATAAAAAAGGGCTGAGAGAAATTGAGAAATGAAAGGGTGAGAGGGAGAAGAGAGAAAAAGAGTGAAAACATTACAGCTGGATCATATATATGAGACAAGGCTGGTGACAGCATTTTGTATTGTATGACATTATTGAGGCATTATGTACTGTATTAAAGGAGAATATGGACGTAATTAAGAAACACTGGCAACGACAGACGACAAATTTATCTCAACTGAACGACTTGTTGGAGCTTTGCAAATTTTGCCAACCTATGTGTCGGAACAGAGTCGCTCACTGCTGAGACCAAATAACAAATACTGTACCCCCAAAGGGGATCAGCGTCGTTTAGATCCCTATTATAAAACAAATCAACATCATGATCCACCATCATTACTTTGGCAGAGAGTCAGGGACCGAGATTGGATTTTTATACCCTGGTTGCTTTGACGTGAAGGCTGTGAGAGCCAGTCTAACGATTCAACGGTCATCTCCAGCCATAAATGTTAATTAACAGCCTTAGCTGCCGGACATTCATTTCCTGCTATAGCCGAAAGGGAGGGCTCATAAAAAATAGGCTGCCATGTGGGTGTGTCACATGCGTGTGTGAGAATGGAACTTGCGTGTATGCGCTCGTGTGGATGTGTGGATGTGAGGGCGAGCGGGTGTCTGTTGGTGTGCGTGCAGCATCATGTGTGACAATGTGCGAACGCCTGCGTGTTCCAAGGACACGCGGTGATGAAAACTGTCCCAAAGGCTCCTCTGTCCTTTTCTAATACAGCAATAAGCCGTCAGCACAAACCATAACTAGCTAGTCACACCATGACAACATAATAAAGCTTTACAGGGACAAAGTCAGGTAAAAGTCACGCCATGGCCACATATTAGAGGTGTACACACACACGATGTGAGGAGAGCGGTACACTGTGACATCGCAAAGAGCAGTAAAGGGTGGGGATGGGTATTGAGAATCAAAACTACATTGGTACAAGTTCCTGACTGGCCAGTACTGAAATGTTGATAAGCTCCTGGTCAGACGGTGATGCTATCTGTGTTAATATTATGTTAATTAATTCTAACATAGCAGGCTTTTATTTAATAACATCCCCTAATGATGACGAAGCTTCTGGCGTCAGGTAATCACGTTTGAAGGTGTGTAACTGCATGTTTACGTGCTCTCCAGTCATGGCTAACAGGACACTTAACACATTTAATGAAATGCAACAAAACGGTAGTTGCATGTAAGGAGGGTAACACCAGTAACCTCTTCAATGACATATACAACATTCTATAAATCTGAAGCAGTGCAACATGTTTGACTGCTTTAGCAAAGCAGCTGCTACACCGATGCTAACGGAAGTTGCCCATACACTGTATAGAATAATGGACGCAGTTATTGTGAGGTCACTCACTGGTTTGTGGACTGCCTGTTTAAAGCCTCGCGTTTGGCATTTCAGTCATCTTCAGCCATCTTGTTTTTTGAAGCCAGAAGTGGCCATATTTGGAGGAGAGGATGGAGCTGTGGAGGAGCGAGAGGTGGATCTGACTCATAGATGTAGCGACACCCTTCCCTTAAATATGCGTAACTTTAAGCCATTAAGCGTTAACAGGTGAGTTATATGTAAATTCAATCTTGTACAGTTGTCTTAAAGGGGGGGGAATTTTGGGGATCAAAACTGTTTTTGTACCATTGTGTAAACATGTTTATTTCTGCTGTGGAGTTGGGCATTTTAACATGGTGGTCTATGGGGATTGACTCGCTTTTGTAGCCAGCCTCAAGTGGCCATTCAAAGAACTGCAGTTTTTGGCACTTCTGCACCGGCTTCATTTTTCAGCACCAGAGGTTGCCGCTTGGAGTTGCCAAACAAAAAATGTGACCGTCTCAAAGTTGTCAAGTCAACGTAATTATCATCACAAAAATAAGTCTGTAGTTGTTAACTTGGGATACAGTTAGCATCGGGTTAAGTACTTTTAATTTATGTTCCTCAAAAAATCCCCTATACAGCAGGTGTGTTCGTGAATCCAATGCGCCCCTCTAGAGTAAAATGACAGCAATGTTTGTTTTGTTTTATTTAAGCAATGAAGCGTTCTATTTCTTTATGAATTAATGAAATGTCGAGACCATTCACTTCGCTTGGTGCTCTGCTGCTCCATCTCCTCCGACACAGTGCCCAGAAAGCGCCCTGCTGCTGTGAAAGTGTGGTGCTCTGAATAACAAAGTAAAAACAGTTTGCTCTAGAGTGTGCTCTGGCACCAATGCACTGTGAGCTCCTGACAACTAGAGATAACTAATTTTGTAGCCTATTGCTTATGGCAGTTAATATTTTAAACTGTAGGGAGATTACAGCCCTTAACCCCGCAGTAATAACTACTGAATCTTCTCACACTATGTTTTTATTTTGCACCAAATGTATGTATAGTAGTACAAATACTGATAGCTATTGACACTGATAAGCAGAATCAGTATAGGTATTGGTATCAAAAACTTTCCCCATCCCATGTTAAGCATGATTGAGTAGCCTATTGAGTCAAAGTCGGCTGAATTAATCAGGAGGAGTGATATGTTCTTTTAATTTGGTCATTTTTAATATTGTTACCCAAGATTAATGTGCAAAAATAAATATTGTATATGGTTGACAGGCTTATGAATTCAATTCAATTTCAATTTCCTGTCATTCTCTATACAGCAGCATAGAGTGAATGAAAGGTCATTACCCACGAATCCAGGTACAGTAAAGAATATATGGCAAACAAGAATGACGACAGTGGTATAAAGGTTACTCTATGATATCATAATCCTATATATGACCCCAGTACGCCCAGTCATCGTATGATCACAATGCACTATAAATAAAGTGAAGGTGTCATGGTGACATCATGGAAAAGCTCAAGGGAGTTTAAGTCATCCTGCAGCATCACAACAACACAGCAGTGTGAGGGGATCATTTGACGAATAGTTTCACAGCAGAGCTGTTTAAAGGTGAAAATTACACATAATCAGAGCTATATTTTTTGCTTTTTTTTCCCAATTTTACAGGACATTGAAACGCGTGTTGCTGATATCTCATATAGCATATTAGTGTTACAGTTTTACATCAGCATCCACCTGGCTAATAGCAGCGATATCATTTCACAAGAAGCTCGAGCCGGCCATAATTGGCTCCGTGTTGTAACACAAAAAAATGAAAGCTCTATATTTTAATGGTTGTACTGCTCATGTTACCACCTGCTGGCGTAATTTTTATTTGGCCATATTCTCACTAGTCCCGTTGTTTTAAAATTCAAATGTTGTTTGGTGGAGCCGGCTAATTAATGAAGATGAAACCCAAACAATGATCCGTACCAGTGTTAGCCCTGGCTGCGGAAATCAGAGCTAATGGAGACGAGCCATAACTCTCTGTTTCCATCTCACTGTCGACGCCTCCCATCCTCCTCTCTCTTCTCCCTCATGTCCCATCTATCAATCCATTTATCCATTCTGCCTCATCCTCCCGCTCCTCTCTCCCTCTCTTTCTCCCCTTATCTATCTAAATGTATTGTAGGACACCATCATTTCGGGCCAGTGTAGTATTCTGACCATGAAGATGTTTTACAGGCTACCCCACCACCACCCCCTCCTCCATCTCCTCCTCTTCAACCCCCCCTTCCCCAAACAGATAGGAGAAAAGCCCCCGTGTTGGAGTCGCGGTTCAGTGGTTTCTAATTATGTGTTCACTGTAGGAGCCTGGTCAGAATATTTCATATAGACCCATGAGAGAGAGATAAGGGGGACGGGAGGGAATGAAGGAGGGAGGGAATGACAGAGAGGTATGGAAAAGACTAAGATACAAACAGAGTGACAGAGAGAGGATGTAGAGAAGCTTACGGTATACAGAAATGCAGTTCTTTAATTGTCTGTATTGTCCAGAAATGTATAATGGTGTCTTTCGATTGAATGCAAAGAGTATTTCACAATCATGCACCTCTAAAATTTGCCTTGTCTAATCTGAAAACACCTTTTAAAGCCCATAACTCCACAAAGTAGCATAGCGAAATTCATTTCCCATCTTACTTGGCTGTAAAGGTGGCAAAGTGACTACTCTCAGGGCTAGTTGGACAGTTGCTGTATAGCTAAGTGCTAATGTGCTAGCCAGCTAGGCTATTTGCTGCTCAGCTGAACCCAGCTCATAAAAGCCCTGTATCCACCAAACACTTTTGGTATGGTACCTTTGGAACCAAAGGTAACCCTTCAGACATGGTACCTACCTAGGCCCATTTAACATTTCTGCCGTTTGTTGGTTGTAAGGTGTTGTAAGGTGTGTTGATGGATTCACATCGTCACCTCAATGCATAACATTACAAGATAACATTCCAGTCTGGCCATTCTTTCATTCTATAGTTACAGTCCACTAATAAAACTCTCCATGGTATGAACAGTGGTTACATGAGCCTCAAAACTAGCCACAACTCAGCCCTAAGCAGAGTGACCGTCCTCTACTGACCAATCAGACTGCAGTGTTCACAGCTCCACCTTTCAGTACCAGATCTGTGTGCTAGGTACCCCAACAGAGGGGGGACCAAACATGGGGATGGTACGGAACGGTTCCATTGGTACCATCCACAACTTTTTACAGTGGAGACAGAAAAAAGCGTACTGAACTGAACCGTATTGTACTGCTTGGTGGAGACGGGGCTTAAGTGTCAGTCAGCAGGCTCGTTAGCTTGGTGGCAAATAGTCTGGCTCACAGGAAGTAGACCAAAAGAGACCAGAAGTAGTTCAAAATCCCTGTCACTACGCAAAAACTAGTCTTGCAAAGTCACCCCTATCTTCACACTTCATTTTAGTACTGTGTGTAAAACAACAAAAACAACCTCTGAGCTAATAGCCTATACACTTCGATGTCTTTTAGTATTGTATGTGGCGTTTTCTTGTGCGGGGAGTTAATGCCAAGGCTCGCCATCCCCATGTGTAAACGTTCCATCAAAACAAGTTCCCTTTTGACACTATTTTTCAAGGGGACCATTGTTGCATCCCGGACTTAGCTCTGCCCAAGAGGGTTGGTTGGTTTCAGTCAGACCTTTCTCCAGCGCTGGTGCAGCACGAGATAGCTCTGGTTATGCGAGACTGGCAAAGGAGCTTGCATTTAAAATTGTATATATGCACCATTGACTCCTGTCTCATTACTGTCTGCAAACCATTCTTCATTTGTGGAACCCAACGACAGACAAGGGTTAAATAAAAGTTAATGGTGCAACACTACGATAGCTTCCTATATTTTCAGCTCTCTGGCTTTCTCTTCCCTCAAAGTTCAACACTGTCAAGATGGCTTGCTATTAGTCAGTGCCACAAATATAATCGAAATTGAACCAGTGCACATACATGTAGCCTGGGCCAAACCCTTACCCGCAATGTTCTTACCACACACCGTGAGGTTAAAATGTCTCCAGACGTTGCCTTTTGATGATTTTAAAATAATTAGGACTTCTTGACCTTGCAAGTACAGTCAGATGTGCACACAGATACAGTGTACCCTCAGGAAGACAAGCAGATATACACACAGTGGCTCTTCTCAGGGCTCTTAAATGACTGGTGTCATTAATGTTGGTGTGCGGTTGCCAGCTGTAATATTTCCTGTGGTCATTAGACCATCTGGTGGCCTGACTCCCCTCATATCTCTATCTGTCTTTCTCCTCTATCTCTGCCTGTCTGCCTCCTTGTGCTGCTCAGCCCATGCCTTTATTACTCTACTATTCGTCTCGGCGTTTCTCCATCTAAACTTTATCCGTATCTCTATTAGCCTCAGTTTCATTTACAAAGTCTGCGTCTGACATACTGTTTTTTTAATTATTTCCGCTCACTCTCCGCCTCCTGCAGCCCCTCACAGTCTGTTGCCCCCGGCCACTTCATCCATCTCTCTGTAATGGAAACCCATTGATGTACGCAGCCATTTTGGTGCTCCAATATGTTAATTGGAGAGATCTGGAGCCTCATTTATGGAGAGGTCAACATCCCTTTAAATTAAAGCTTCATCACCGCTGTAATTACGGTGGCAAATAGAACACAAAGGGTTTCAACCAAATGCTCAGGGTTTCACAGAGCTGCTAAGATGTCCTTGCATTTAATCCTTTTTTATCTGATCCACCTGTCTTTATAAATTAGGCTGGATGACAAAAAAAAGTCTAAAGCTCCTGTTTTTAAGCCTATAGAAGCATTTGCAGGTGTTATGATGAACATGGCAGCTTCGAGTTTGCCCTGACTTTGTTAGTTTCCTTCCCAATGCATTCACAAAATAAGTTACTGCTGCATCATTGAATATATGAAACACAGTGGTGAGCACATAGGGGAAATAATATGGTAAGAACAGAAGAATAATAGGGCAGAATTAACATTCTCCTCATGTCTCCACTGACAACAAGGCATTTCAAAAATAGCACAGATATATGCGCTTGGTGAAGTGACTGCTCTTTGCTTAAAACTGTAAGAACCATGGCAAGCCATCAAAATAACAGTGCATGTAATGGTGCCATCAATTTAATCATCCCAGGTAGATGTTATAATGGGATCCAGTCCCATTTAATATACAGTTCCATGATTAACTGAGGTCTAAATCCACTCGTGTGGGAACACATATTTTAAGACAAATGAACCGGCTATATCTTTGTAATATAGAAGCTGAGTCCATGTACAGTTTAGCTTATATACTGCATATGAATACTCACATACACAAAAACAGCTTAAGATGGTGTGTACCAGGATTGGCCGGTATAAAATTTTTCACACTGGTTTGATATTAAGAGCCGGACCAGAACGGTTTACAGAATTTTACGTTCTTGACTCAGTAGCCGCTCCCGAGTAGAAAGCAATGACACCACGTCATTGTTAGCAAATGGGCGTCCAACTATTAGCACACATAATATTGGAGCTTTTTGTCCACACTGAATACATCAAATAAGCATTTCTGTCATGTCATGTAAACAAACCATGTAGGCCTATTAGATGTGTGTTCGACTAGACAACTAGACGAATATTTAACCATTTAAAAGATGGGTGAATAGACTACTTGCTATCACGCTACGAAAAATATAAGAAAAAATATGAATGTTCGAAAAAACAGTGTTATATATACTGGAAAGTACATACTATATGGTCAACAGCAAGTGGACTAGCTGGTCATTTACCAGAAACTTTAACCTTCCTGGTGAACTCCCTCAAGCTAGCTGACACCTATGCTGGTTTTTATAGTGAAATAAGTACGCTGTAACTCAGTGGTTCCCAACTGGTGGGTCACCGTCCAAAAGTGGGTCGCGGGTCTATTCTGAATAGACTGCAAGTCACTCTCAAACTTGATGAGTTTGTAAAAAACACAGCACAGTGAATTTCCAGCACAAAGCTTTCATATTAAAGTGCTGTTTTCTGCTGTCGATTGAGTGACTACTGGACAGCTACTCGACAGAGACAGCAAACTAGATGTTGCCTTTGATGATATGACTAAATGCAAGTATGACGCTGAATGTATTAAACTGTGTGGACCTTGAATTTATGATTACGGAGAAATCTGGATCTCGTGGCTGGACCAATGCTGTAGATAATTCCTCATTTCAACTTCAGGACTCAGCTGTTCCTCATCCATTGCGGTGCTTTCAAAGCAGGTGACAGGTAGCCTATGAATAGAAACATGTCATCCAACGAAAGTTCAGATCTAAACAGCCCACTGCATCACCTGCAGCCAGTTAGGACACCTCTTTTATCACCTTAAATCCAAAATGCATCAACTTTCTGGCGTGCACGGCTCTGCCCCTCCCATCTCCTCATGTTGCTGTGCTCGGCTCACGGCCTGTCAGAAACTGTGGTTCACATTCTAAAATCTCACAGCCGTAATTAAGATGTGATCAACTGTATAATGTAGCTTTTACTGTCATCAATTGGATAGCAAGATTGAGGTTGTTGACCCTAAGTTTGAATTTACCCATTTTCAATTCACTATACAGTTTCTGACTCTCCTTTTTTTTCTTGAGCCAATTCATAATCAAACCCAAGAGCCATTATGACTACTGATGTGTGCAAGAAGTCCAATAAGCTGGGCCAAAAGAGCCAAAAATAACTATAATAAAACAGCATTACAAAGAGAGAGTGCTTTCACAATTGAGACACTTCACCATCGCAGCTTTTCTCCAAGGAGACAGCAGATTGCTCACTTTCTCAAATAAGGTGATGTCGATCCAAAAGAAGAAGAAAAAAGAAAAGAAGATTGCACCATTACCATAGAAAGGCCCTATATGTGTTAGCCCCTGCAACAGTAGCATCAACAGACAGGGCAGTTTGTGTGGGCAGGAAAATTGTTCTTCCCTTTTGCTTTTATCACTAAAATCTATAGCAGACGAAAGTGGGTGTAATCTCCATCCACAGTCCATTCACCTCTGAGACAGCAGCAAGAATCATGTCTGTCTGCTTCTGTCAGGTCCGAAAAACAACAGAGTGCCCATGCTTTTTATTCCTGTTTCACCAGGAAGGACAAGGGACACGTAGCCGCCTAGTCTAACAGGAAGCATTGTTGATATTGTTGCATGATGTCTTTATCAAAATGCTTGCATATGCACGCACTTCACAAAATGTGCAGCATTGTATTTTGCCATTTCAGTGCACATTCAATCAAGATGTAACAGTAAAGCAACCGCAAAAGGCTATTTATACTCTAGTATAATAGGTTCTGTCACAGGAGACTGCAGTTTGTGTGAAATGAAAGCCATCTCTGCTCAATAATCATCATCAATGGGTTAGTCATGCCTGCGGCGGACATAATGATTACTTTCACTGCCAGTTAATGTGTTGATTATTTTCCTCCTAATCGATTAGGTGTTTGGTCTATAAAATGTCACAAAATGTCAATCGGCGTTTCCCAAAGCCCAAGATGACGTCCTCAAATGTCTTGTTTTGTCCACAACCCAAAAATATTCACTATTCCTATCATAAAGGAGCAAAGAATCTGATCTGCATTTGATTTGCTGGAAAATATCATTACTTCAATTATGACTTACAATTTTTTCAACACTCCTTATAACTGCAGAACCTCCCTGAGAATCATCACATTTGTAAGTTTTCTTCTGTATCATGGTAAAACAGTGATAGTTGTCTGTACACCCATGCATACGTTGCAACGAGAAGCTGCTGATAGGTAATTCAGCATATCTTTAATGGTGACAATTTGCAAATGCAGCCTTAAAAGTCCCTGCCTGGCATGAAGAACTGAGGAGACAGACTCAGCAAGATTCAAGGGTTTCAAGTTTTATTTATTGTTAATAATCATCTCTAAATCAGCTTAGAAATAACAGAAAAAAAGATGCCTTTTATAACTACCGAATCATCACATTTTTAAGCATCCTTCAGTATCAGTATTGGAGGTCTAAACAACCATGGTAAACAGGAGCTGCTAATACATAATTCAGCATACTTTTAACAGGGACAGTTTTCCAAAATGTAAACAAATATAGACTGAATAAATATTGTTTTCCCAAATACGCCTAAATGTTGGTTTTAGCATATTTCAATCTATCAAAATAGAAGAAATACTTTTTGACTCCTTACACACCAAAGTCAAATTTCCAGCCCAGTCCCTAGAAGAAAATGTTGGCCTTGTAAGTCTCTGCAAACCACTGAGATGTTACATCTGTATCTTTCATACATATCCTATCAGTGTTTCTTAAGTGGCGCACAGCCTATGAGCTGACTTTGTCGTCAGGAGATGGAGGATTTGGTCAATGCTGCATTGGTGAGTTTCAAGCTGCCTTTTAGGCACGGAAAATATTTTTTTACCCAGACACTGCCGGGATTGTGCCACCAAACCGGGTATTTTTAGCCAAAACATGATATTTTCCTGACCATAACCAAGTTTGTAACTTAATCTTTTTATCAAATTTGATCAAATCAGTTGCCAATTAATTTAATAGTCGACAACTAATTAATTCATCATTACAGCTCTAGTCATGGCACACCTCTATGCCTTAAGTTACTTTATTTAATTCAAGCAGGGGAAGTTCAACTAAGCTCAAATTAAATTTTTTGGAAGCATCCTACACGTTTACTAGGGTTGAGTACCATTCACATTTGAACGTATACTGGTACTGGTTCTGGTACCTGGATATTGGTACCAGTACCCAACGGTACCTTTTTGGTACTTTACTTTCTCTGTAATACCATTCATTTCCATAGCCGCTAATCCTGTTAGGGGTCGCGGGGGAGCTGGAGCCTATACCAGCTGACATTGGGTGAGAGGCAGGGTACACCCTGGATAGGTTGGCAGACTATCGCACGGCTGACACATAGAGACAGACAACCATTCCACAGTCAACACCTTTGGACTGTGGAAGGAAACTGGAGCACCTGGAGAAAACCCACGCTGACACGAGGAGAACATGCAAACTCTGCACAGAAGGGCTCCCCACCCCGAGCTTTGAACCCTCTACCCCAGGTTCAAACCAGGAACCCTCTTGCTTCGAGGCAACAATGCTAACCACTCCACCACCGTACCATCCTGTAATATTTTGTTGGGATGATGTACTCGACTAAAACACAATTCTGCCCCTCTGCTCTTTTCTGTTCACACACAGAGTTAATATTTTTGTGTGTAAGCATGCATGTGTTTTTATGTATCTGGCATCTGGCGCTGATACTAGGCTCATACTAAAATTTTATATAGAAAAGAAAATAGACCACACGCTAAAACTATCGCGGCAGATCGACGATTTGGCTTGTTGAAAAGTGGACGAAGTGACCGCAGAGCTCTGAGGTCAGCTACCTGGGGAGCTTCTGCCTACCAAGGTTGAACCCAGTGGCTCTGCTGAGCTCTGTTACTGGCTTCCATTCTTTGGAGCACATCGCTGTACTTCTGCTTCTTGTCCAAACCCAGCATTCTCACCCAGATGTGCTCTCAGGTACTGCATTTGGCACCAATTGACTGAGAATCGGTATTCCATAGTACTGATGTAATTCAATTGCTATACCCTTTAAAGTACCGAGTTCAGTACCCAACCCTAGTGTGCATGGATTTATAGGCATGAACACAAGGGACATGCACAATAAGGATTAAATGCCTTAACTGCCTGGATGTATGAATACGACTGAATGTCCCATTGAAATAAACACCAACAGAAATAGTTTTACCTTGATCCAAATTCAGGTAATTCAGGTTGCATTAAATATTTCCTCTGCAAAGCCTTGTGGGAATTAAAAGGTATTAATGGTTTTATTCCAAATCAGTAACATCACCAAAATGTCAGCCTTGCATTAATGGGAAAAAGGAAAGGAAAACAGCCTTGTTTTTAGCTTAATGGCATATTTTATGTGTTAGATGGCATGTTCTGAAAGGATTTCATAAGCACATGAGGGTCTTTTTCTCAACAGGGGATGGTGTAATTCTTGAATTTGTTTGGATACATGAATAATACATTGCAACATGGAGTTATAATGGTTTCAAATGACTAAAGCTGAGTGCTACTGACATGGTGACCAGACGCTCAGTATTTACAGAGTCAATTCAGCTTAAAAAGACACATCGTCTTCCCTTGGCAGACTATTTACAGCGCCATATTTGTACGTGCATTTGTGTCTCGCAACAAGACAAGAATATCCATCCCAGACCGCCCTCTATTCCCCGTAGAAGAAGACAGTCTGGACTCTCCATAATAAAACTGTCAGTGCCTCACAGTGGGGAGTGCACTGCTTTTAAAGGGAATTAGAGGAGCTGATTTGATTGGCCGTGATTGATGCCAGCCTCTCACACGCCCACTGATAATGTATTTCTCCTAAGCACACTCCAGATGTGTTTCCAGATGTGCCACAGGTGTGTTCTGCTCCTTATATAATGGAAACTGGTGCCTACATTTCACATGTAGGTCTTGTGTGTGCGTAATGAGATTAAGAGGATGGGTCGGAGTCAAGAAACACGAAAATACATCAGAGTAGAGTCCATTATGTCTTTGAATATCCAACTCTACATATTGCAGCATGGCACTGGAAGCTCCAGTAACAGTACAGAGACGCAATCCATGTTAATTTCGCCGAGCGGAAAGGAAGCTTGAAGTACTGACATTTGCATTCAAAATGAGAACGACTCTTAGCTGTTTCCTCGACCGCTAAATTACCACAAGTTGGGTTTTCTACCTCGAGAAGCCGTGACGGCAAATCCAGTTTAGAAGTTCATACTACAAGAGCGATTTCTGAGTCAGAGCTCCACAACATGCTTGGGTACAATGTAAGCACATTCTGTCTATGCTGCTGCAGGCGGGGGGACTACAGAGCTGGTGTGTGTGTTTCTAAGTTAATGTGTGCGCGGCTGTATTGTGGGAATCGTATTCCTAATGGGAGTGTCACAGCCCCATGAGAATCCCTTATGCCTGTCTTTTGAACATAAAGCTTTCTAAAAGCCTCTTGCACATGAAAAACGATTGGAAGAGCTAAGTCAAGCACAGCCCCGAGCACAAAGTGTGAATCATTGTCAGGAAAAAATGTGTTTTTATTCCAATAATATTCATAATCCTCCCCGAATGAGGTTATCTGTAGTGTACGTGTGTGTGTGTGTACATATATTATATTTAAACAAAGCTATCGTGTACTGTACATCAAAAGGAAATAGCTGGAGCCTTGGGTGCATTAGCAGTTTAATATGAACAATGTCAACCAAGCGAAAGCAGACTGTGTTTAACATTTCACTTTTTTATCTGCCTGTTGATTTCAGAGGTCTCTCCTAATGCAATTTTGATCAATTTCTTCTGGGGTAGCTTTTCATTTCTCTAGTCTCTTTTTTGCTCGTCGCACAAATCATCTTAAAAGAGCAGTGCTGATCCAAGACTGGCTTGTCTCATAGTGATGCTAATTTAGTCATGTGTTGCGACCGGGGATGTTGAATCAGTTGATATTGTTCTATTCATAACACAGCCAACAGAGATGAACATTATAGTCAGATGACGAACGACGTGAGTGACCATTTGGAGATTTGGAATCCATGCTTAGTCAATTAAATCGTCGCCCTTAAGCTTCCCTCACAGCCATTTATCAGGGAAATTAAGTCACAGCCAAAGCTACTCATGAACTCTGACTCAGCAGAATTCTGACATCTCAGTGATGTGCTCACATAGTTATATATAATTTGGTATTAAAATTACAGCACTGAAGATTTGGGATTATTTCACACTAATTAACACCCCTCCAGCCAGTCAGGATGGAGTGCACACAGAGGCCACGGTGCTATTTAGGAATCATGCCTAAGAGGATATTCTTCACTGTGAATATAGCAGGAGTGGAAAGAGGTGCAGTCATGTGCCAATCTGCATCTTCAAAGTGTATAATATATAAATATAGTGATTATTTAAGAATGCTTTTTTAGCATTTAATTCAAAAATGCTTTTCCTGAGTAAAATTCAAACTGTGTTCGACAAGTGCTCCAACAGGAGTGATCAGAAGACAATGAATATAAAGGGAAACTTTGCAGATATTGAACCAGCTGTGTTCAAATTCCCCGCCGCTGGACGGATGAGGAGCTGTAGGGGAAGCCAAACACTGTTCATCTGCACACACTGCAGCGACACACAGCTGGCTGAATATTGTAATAGTTTCCCTGCTTCCCTTCACTGGTTCCTGTACAGCAGGGTCGGCCTTTATTTCACTGCTATAATCATGAAAAAGCAAAAGCAGCATGTGTATACATTCAGTAGGCTATATCTTCAGTAGCTAGCTAGCTAACCCTACACTTTTCAGGGTTTGATTTTGGTTTTGGAACAGGGAAGAAACGTATATCTTTTTCCAACCTCTCCAGGTAACGAGTATCATTAATACACGACGTGCCCCAGGCACAACATTTAGCTCCAAATCCACAAAACCAGCCTGAAAATGAAGGAAATCTGAGACGACTGCATTAGAGTCAATGGAGCACAGCTGTGTTGTCGTAGGGCCCTTGTCAGAGCTGGCGGATGCGGCCAGTCTGCGTTTGAGGAGCGGGACTTCGCGAAATGTCAGTTGTGGAGTTGCTGTACATAACAGTTGTCCATAGCTGTATATGAGATGTTCAAGGAGCATTGGTAAATCATAACGTCTACCAATGTTAAGGGGAAATCTGTAATATGTAGCTACATAAAATAACCAGGGTTACACTTAAGTTACTTACTACTAAACTGTATTAGTTGGTGGCGCCACTTCTTCTACTTTATAATTTATGTATTGAATGATCCTAATTTTCTCACTAAGGTTGCGGAAAAAAATCTTCTGTGAAATTTCTAGAGATGTACTGATACCACTTTTTCCTTCCCGATACTGATTCCGATCCCTGAACCTTAGGTATCTGCCGATACCAGCGCGTAAAATAAAACTGGATGGGATATGAATTGTTGTATGTCTCAACTCCTAAAACTCTATGTAAAATATTAAAGAAATTAATACATAATAGTAGAATGAATGCCAACAATTTTTTTGTTGACACAGATCAAGACACAGGTTAAAGTGCAGCCACACAATTTGGTAAAAAAGACGTTTTAAAGACTACAGTAGAATGATTTTTAAACTCCGCTCCGTTTCCGTTTCGTTTGCCTGTAGCGTGCGTATGTGGTATCGGATTGGTCATAGACTGTAGTAGCCGATACCCGATACCGCATTATAGGCAGTATCAGAGGCATTTCCGATACTGGTACTTTGCGCAAGTTTTAGGGTCCGTCCCAATACTCACACTTCCCCTCAAAATTGGCCCTAGTCCTTGTTTTTGCGCGTTCCCGTGAAGGGCTAGGGTGTCTTTACTTTAGGGAAGTGCTTTTCAGCCCTTAAAATCCCCACTTAATTTGAAGGGCCATGCGATGCACACTTACGAACCCATTTCAACTGAGGGGAAGATTAAATTTCCCAGGTTGCATTGCGAAACTATCCAGCCAGGCGAGCGACAATTTAAGTACTATTTTCGCAAATAAGCATGCAAAAATTCCAAAATATGTCAGAAGGTGCATTGTTATCTGTAAGCGTTGAGTTAGAATATGAATGCTTGAAATTTGCTAATTCACGATGTAGCCGACATGAATATCTACAGCGTTCTCCGTGCGAGAATCCTACGTCGACAATACGTGTGACTTAGGTGAACACGTCTGTTACGCTAATTTGCATGAAGTGCCGTCCCAATTCGTAGGTAAAATTCCCTACCCCTCAACACAACCCTTTCATCGCTGAGGGTAATCTATCTGGAGAGTGCACTTGAATCCAAGGGGTAAGGTTAAGGGAAGGGAATTGGGTTGGCCCTTATTCTGGTTAAATGCTTTGAGGCATGTAAACGCACGTCTTTTCGAATTTCTTTATTTAGCATGTATGTAAACAGTAAAGTTGGAATCCCCAATCTCATAATCAATCTTTCATTTAAGAACTATTCCAGTGGACTTACAGAAATATTGTTTATGTAACCGCTGTTACAAACCACAAATTAGACAGTGAGCACATGTGACGAGACAGTAAGGCCCTCAAACTCTCTTTATCTAGTTTTTTTGGGAGGGATTACTTAAATACGAAAATACAAAGCTATTGTAGCCATAGCTTTACTTCGCAACACACACACACACACACACACACACACACACACACTGTCTCCTCTTAAAGAGGCTTTCCAGTCTTGACAACTCAATTTTCTGATTATTATAACATAATTGTGGCGGTTAATAGACATTCTCATATTTCATTTAGGTTTTTAGGAGAAAAAAATGCTAGTTTGAGGCCATATTACTTCTAAGTAGGCAATTAAAACAAATTGCTTCTAGTAATGGAGAAATATGGCCGCTTATGATAAGTACCATATGGACTTCTTTTTTCCTACATTTCGGTCTTTTTGAGCTACCAGTCAATGGATTCAAGCAACAGCGGAGGGTCATGAATTATACTACAGACACACATTGAAATGGAAACCCCGGTGCGATACATACCAACGCACAGAGCCATATATTCTATGGGATAAAACACACACACACACGTGAAGGAAGCATAAAAGTAGTACCGTGCATGTGCGCACACATACACACACAGCCGGACAGATGTGAAAACACACCCACACATTCACACAGACACACGCAACCCGTCAAGTCGAGCATAACCGAAGGGCTTCAATATGGATTTCACACTTGAGCTAAACCTCCTTAACTTTCCTCAACAATATGGACGCCTCGAGCCATGTCAGTTTCCCCACTGCCACTACAAACACTCGCTTATTCTTCACAGACAACATTCTCCCTCTGGTTTAAAAGCGCATTTTCGCACTTTGTTTATGGAGGACGGTCTGGAGAATATTTTAACATCATTATGTGGCATCGTGTATCTGCTTTAATGGATTCAGAAAGGATATGACAGGACATATTTTTATAAGCTGCCTTTAGACACAGTTTTGGACTGACAGAGTCAACTGATCTTTTGTTTGTAGGAACATTTCTCTTATCTTATTTTAACAGTAGTAGCAGAGTAAAGCAGACTCTGAGTAACAGAAAAAAAAAAAAAAACTATACAAAGTGTGTCTTATGAAGAGCCTACATTGAGTAACTGTAGCATGATTTCCCATAACAAACTGGTTCCAGCTCTAAATACAGACAATTAAAAAGCCATGAAATTCACATAACGCGAGCCAGAAATCGTCCTTCTTTGAAAACTCCATTAACATGACACTAAATCTTCTCCAACTAGGGGATAAAACATTGTTGGCTTACATGTTGCTCTCTTTCACTTGCTCTTTTTTACTCGCTGCTCTCATAAACACACAAGCAATGCGATACTTCCCAGACTCGCGGAGACAGAATATGTGGGACCATATAATGTCCATGACCAATAATGCATCAGGAATGTGTGTGCGAGGAAATCGAGGAATTTGTCATGGGGAGGGAAAAGTGAGCGTGTGGCAGGAAATTGACCGACTGTTCAACATGCCTCAGCAGTGAAATCTAATCCACTTCTCACACGGGCACGCACACACACATCCAAAGCGTGCGCGTTCTCCTTCTCAAAAAACACATACGGACTCTGCGCTCGTACATTTATACGAGCACATGTGTGCAAACGCATGCAACGTCCCATATGTTCTTTTAACGCAACACTTGTCCTCTGAATGATGGATTTACTATGAGTTTTCAATTGTGTTGCACACCTCCGGATCATGGTCTGGCAGCCTGAATTTAACATCACACGGAGGGAAAGAAAAAGCTGAACTCTTGACACATACACAGACTGAGACGTGCCGCTAACAAACAAATATGATGTTACTAAAATTGCGGTGGATGAGACTAATTCTGGTCGTGCCTGTCAGCCATGGCACCACTGCAGGTGGCTGTTGAAAGCGATCATAGAGCCACAGATGGAGCATGTAAAGGTTGCATCTGGAGGGAGAGATGGCAGAAGGCTAGCATGACTGCTGCCTCTTGGCTCTCTGCTGATGGGTCTATTGGTTTTCAAATGTGGCCTCTCCAGAAAAACATAATGAACACAGCAGTGGCGCAAATCACCTGAAGGTTGTTGGACACGATTGTGCATTTTGTACGCAGCGAAATGTATCCAGACATGGTTTAAATGGAGATATTGCATAACTGATTGTCGATCAATAAAAGCTGATTTAACTTATTCTTTTAAAAAAGGATAAAAAGCAGAGGAGATGGAAAGAAACAATCTGCGGAGGAGCAACGAAAAGCTCAAGGGAGTTCTATAAAAAAGTCTCACCTCAAAATAACCAGCAACAACAACAACAACAGCATCATGGTAAGCTCTGATAAAACTGCACTCAATAACAGAAATGAAATGACAACTGGAACAAGACGGGAGGAAAAAGAAGGATGATAGCATTGGCCACGAAATGACGAGGGAAATAAAAATAAATTAAAATACGTATCCCTAATGAGTGGGATTGCAGAGAAACAGATGGTGTGTTCAGCTGGTGTTTGGACCGGGGTTTTTATCCACCAGGCATCAATTTATTGGCCGAAGAACTGTGGCGCTTCATGCAGCCAGTTTACATGCTCTGTCCGGTTTTGTTTTTGACAGGGCTGTTTCCATATTGACAGTGTCGGTTTTGCTGGAGGACGTTGATGTTGGCGAAGTGCTCCTACAAGGTTAACTTGAAAGGTGAGTTCATTGAATAATATTAATGTAAAAGAATTTCAGTTTTCTAATGTTGAAACAGGGTTAGGGGTAGATTAAGGGTTTGATTTTTAGGGATCTGATTGAAGGTTAATACAAGGCGACTATCACGTGCAAAGAATCAGGTTAAGGGTCCATATGTAGGATTTAGGGGGATGTGTTGGTAGAAACTGAATATAATAAGTATGTTTTCTTTAATGTATAATCACCTGAAAATAAGAATTGTATTTTTGTTACCTTAGAACGAGTCATTTATATCTACTGTGCATTCTAGCACTACCATACTATTTAGTATGCCAGATGCAAATGTAGTATGTCCCAATACATAGTATGTCAAATGCAGTATGCCAAAAATACCGGGATGTTCTACTACATCCTGTCCGATTTTGCAGTATGTAAGCCAGCATGCTTTTCTGGCTATTCTGACCCACAGTCCTCTGCACAGCGGACGAAACGTCACATTGACTGAGATGCAAACACATGACAGCTGTCCCAGTGATGGATGAAAGCCAAGTAACTGACAGCTAGTCGAATAGTAATGATAGGAATATTGATTAGGGATGCACTGAATATTCGGTAACCGAACATATTCGGCCGAATATTGCAAAAAAACACACATTCGGTATTCGGTGGAATAAGTTAAAAGCAAGGCCGAATAATAGCGGCGTGTTTTGATAACGCAATCAAACAGCGTGCCGTGACGGGCGGAGTAAAATGTCGGCAGTGTGGTGATATTTTACTCCGTCTGTCACCGCACTCGTATTTGCGACTAAAAATAGTTTTGTGCGAGCAAAATAAATCATTCAGCACGCTGTGCCAGTACAGATTTCAACCAGCAGCAGAAACGAAAGGCGAATCCCATCGGTTGTGGGTTGAACGGCAGCCATAGTGCTCCGCCGCGCAAGGCTTACTGGCGACGGAGAAATACGGCTCCAATAATGTCCTCTTCTTGGTGTCATGACTGCCCAGTAGTACAGCCGAGCCATGGCGGCACACAGGTATGTGGCATGTCAGAGGAGAAACGNATCTGGAGGGGTTCATCTGCAAAAACTAATGAAAAACTAAACAACGGTATTCGGCCAAGCGTTTAATTTTATTCGGCTTCGGCTACAAATTTTCATTTCGATGCATCCCTAATATTGATTGTTTAAGTGAACAAAATAATCATAGATATCACAAACAATAGGACATAACTATGAACATGACAAAGACAGAACTGCAGATGTAATTTCACCGTTGCAAATAAATCATGTTATAATCTACAATCTGTGCAGTCATAACTTTGAAGGTAAACTACATGCATTGCAAAGTAACAATGGGTTGATCTCCATCTCTGGCGAGCTGGGTAAGTGGCATTTGTTTATCCCAAGGTAACAGATAAGCAAGAGGGTCAAAGTTCAGGGTGTAATGTTATGTGAAAGGAGTATGTCCAGATTGTGTGCATACCGCATTCAACAGTACGTACTTCTTAAGGGCAGCTTCAGTACCTACGAAAACTAAAAAGTAAAAGTATGCGATTCAGAACGCACCCCTACATAGAGAGCGGGTCCTCGTCCATGAAAATCGCCATGTTGCATCACCATGTTTCTACAGTAGCTCAGAACGGACAAAGCAATAACGGAAAAAAGTGAGCACACATTTGCAGGTGCTAAGCTAGCGGCCTGTCTCTGACAACTGCATTGGAGAAAACAAAATGAAAAGTAAGCAACAAGAGAAAATGAAAGAGGAGATGCTCGGAGATGTGACAATGGTCGCTGCGTAAAACTAGCCAGGACCGCCTCTGGTTCTCACCGCTACTAAATCCCCCTAAATCTCACACACTGTTCCTTTAACAGACAAAACACAACGTATTAACTCTCACACTGATCAGACATAGGACACACACACAGAAACAGCGGCACACACATACACGGTAATACCAAACACATGGGGGATGCAATTAAAGAAAAAGATAGAGACATGTACACACACACGGACACGCAGACAGGCACACACACTCAAAACCCACTGATGGAAGCTGAAGTCATTTAAAGTGTGTGAGTGTATTCTACTTTTTAATCCTTTCCCGATAAGAGACTATTTTGAACTCTGCCTCCGAGGCAAAGATAGGTGAGTGTTATCTCTCACTCTGTCTTTCTCTTTCTTTCTCTCTCTCTCTCTCACACACACACACACACACACACACACACAGATACACACAGAAATGGAGGGCATTCACGTCCTACCTGGGGGAAGATCGTGGGAAAAGACAAATGATATCTTAACTCTGACAGACATGCGTGCGCCGGCCTGTCGGTGTCATTGTGACACTGCTGCGTATGCACTCCTCTACATGTGCCGTACAGTGTGTGACAAGGTGTAGGTGCTCACGCTGCAACACGGGATGTGTGTTTTTAGAAATGTTGTCTGCATTTAATTCACACCCGTGCTTGCATTTGTGTGCCGTGCGACACAGTGTGTTTGTTTGTGTGACAGCGTGACTGTTGACTGTGTGCGTTTGATACGTCTCCTTAGCCACAGGTGCGGAGAGATGCTGACACTGCTTACAGAGAGACACAGTGCAGGAGAATGAGTTTATTTATGTGTCTTTGTCAAGTTCTCTCACACTCACTCACTCTCACACACACTCACAGGAACTTCAACAGACAAACAAAAATGTCACATAGCTGACACACACTCATACAGAGACCAACATGCCCGCAAACAGACAAATAAACATGCCTCTGCACAATCTCACACACACATACACATCTGGGAGGAGTATGGGACCTTAGGCACCTCGCCAAGGTAAACAGAGGAAATTGCCAACCCTGACATTTTTTTGGTGCGGAGCGCCGCTCCTCAAGGTGACAGCTTTCACTGGGTGTTAGTGGGAGATGAGGATTGGTGCTGCTTAACAATCAACACACTGTCATTTGCCGTCTGTGTGTCTGTGTGTGTGTGTGAGGGCGGGACGTGCGTGTGTGACAGGCCTGTGTGTGTTTAC
This sequence comes from Epinephelus moara, assembly GCF_006386435.1. NCBI lineage: Eukaryota > Metazoa > Chordata > Actinopteri > Perciformes > Serranidae > Epinephelus > Epinephelus moara. Next base: position 7,085,383 of record NC_065514.1, on the reverse strand, counting down.
GCAAGTGTTGGCGGTTGTGCTAGACGCTGTGGAATATTGTCTTTTGATTGCATCTGTTAACATATGCTGCTCCGTGCGTGGTTTTTCTCCAAAACAGACCTAAATTGCGGCCTTGCTGTTTCTTTATAGAAGTGACTGAAGTGAAACACAGAAGTTTGTCTGAGACAAAGACACAAATTGTTCCTCCATCCACCCTCCTGGGGTTTTTATGTGTTTTTTGTTTTATACAGCATTTTTTAAATGAGCTAAAATTAAAAAAAAAAAGTAGTAATCAGTGTGTAAATCAAGGTTTGAGACTGTGCAGGCAGATTTGTACGAGCAAAAAGACAGAATTACAAATAACTGATGTCTCTACATTTTAAAGAGAGCAGTAAGGCTTCCTCTGCCCTCTATCTTCAAAGCTCTCTGTTTGGTAGACTTTTGTATCTAAACTCAAAGTGACAGCAGAGTAAAATCCATTTCATTTGACCTTACGGTATTATCCTGGGAGGCTCCGGCTAGTCGTGTGTCTTCATGAGGCATGTTCTCTAAAAATCTCAAGTGCTCTGAATCTAATTGTTCCTGCTCGCCCTCACATCTTGATTTGCAAACTGATTATAGCTCAATTCTGTTCAGGAGTTTTTTCTATAATGAGCTTCCATGTAGTAATAATGTGCTTTCCTGTACCTGTATGTGGGTATGTGTGCTTCCGACCCTCTGTGCCATACAATGCTAGTTTATAGAAGATACCTCTATCTCATTTTGTGTGTGTTGATGTCTTTCAGTGACACAAAGGAACATAAACCGGTTATGTAAATAATCCCCCTGCATTCACTCCCTGTCTTTTGTGCTCGGCAGTGGATCTGGCATGTACATGAATGACTGTGTGTTGGGAAGTAAACCACAAACTCGATGTAGATGATGCCTCTCCTTTCATCTTCACTGCCTTTTGTATGAAGGTGAATGCATCAGGAGTAACAGAATAATACGCATGTTTCTGTACGTGTTTGTGAGCACGTGCATATATGGCAACGGTAAGTAACACAAGTTATGAAAACTGAGAGAGTGTAAATAATACTGAGACATATAAACACTTGTTTACGGCCAGCTCTATGATTGTCATCATAGTCTGTATAAAGTAATGGACGTAGCTACCGTGACATCACCCACTGGTTTGTGGACTCCTGTTTGAAAGCCTTAAGTTTGGCATTTCAGCCATCGCCATCTTTTTTGTTTGTTTGTTTGTTTGTTTGTTTTGGAACTAGAATTGACACATTTAGGGCCATTAGTCGACTCGTCGCCTGCATGTTAACGATATTAATCTAATTATTAAATTATATATAATGGTTTGAGTTGAAGGTGTGAGAAAGAATAGTATCAGTAACATTGTTAACACTGTGCTACATTACAGAGAAATACAAAACCGTACTAATGAACCTTCATTAATATAGGCCTATATTTTATCTACAAGTGCACGTCACACACTGAGCGAGCCGCCTGTTAATGACGCTGTGGGCTAATGGGCATGTAGCTACTTCCATGTTTCAGATGATACGTCATGTTTGTAGTCGACCAATGAAGATGAGTTTACATATCACCTTGGGTTCGTCCTTCACCTTCTCAAAATGATCCCACACTTTGGATTTCCTGCCCGACATGTTATTAACTAGCCTGTGGAATAACCGCAGGCACCAGCCCTGGAAATTAGGGGCCGTACACATGCTGCGTCTTTAACCTCTCGGAAAATTTGAGGTACTCTTTCAGCTTTCAAGAGGGCAGTGGCAGGTTGCGTCTGAGGCTGCTAAGCAACCTTAACAAGCACCATATCATAGCCTATTTACCTGAAATCTGAGTGCAGAGCTGATCTTCTTCCAGGCTTTTTGTAAATGTGCATTAGGCAAAAAATATTGTCTGTGGGACAGATGTAAAGCTCTGGCAGCCCTGCACTAACACGATCAGCTTCATATTTATCACAGACGGAAGAAGGGAAAGATATCTGTCGGCTGTGATTGGTTGTTCCTCCTCACATGACATGTGGTGCACACTGCTGCGTTCTAAAAACTCTGTCTATCTCAGGGTGCAAGCGTCCTGCCTTAAAAATAGGTGCTCGGGACACCCATGATGGCGTCGCTCTCTGCCGCTCTCTCTGCCGTGTGTCTACATTGAAAGCAAAAAAATTTGAGGGCGCAAAAAACATGGCATGTGTACGGCCCCTTAACCCATGAGAAAATGAAAAAGGGTCAATTACACACTGATTCACTTATTAGCTAGAGATAAAAGCTGTTTTGTAACAGACTGTAAACACTTTTTTTTGTGCAGTGTAAAGTTGGGCATTTTAACATGGGGACTATGCGGATTGACTCGCTTCTGGAGCCAGCCTCAAGTGGCCATTAGAGGAACTGCAGTTTTTGGCACGTCTGCGTTGGCTTCATTTTTGAACCCTGGAGATTGCTGCACTGTACACAAACTATTTAGCTGACAGTTTGCAAGGCTGGAGTAGAGATGCATGCTGAAAAGATACGCCCACATTTCTGGTCGGAAGGAGAAACGCCTACTTTTAAACAACATGAAAGACTTGGACATGCACCAATATCTTAACACCAACTTAATGCCCGTGGAAAACGTTTTAAAATCCTGGCACAAGCACCAGCTGTTCTACTTCTCTATATTTCGACATGATAAACAACATGATGAACAGCTTAGCAGGAATATCGTCTTTCTTGGAAAAAGGACAAACACCTTTATTCAACCCATAGTCGCTCCTTCTTTCAGATTCAGTTGCCAGATTCCGTCTGCCAAGACTGGTTTATCAAGTTTGACTTTTATTTTACTGAAACTAGATTTAAAAACTAATATGATTTGTCCAAGGCCACTCCTCACCAAGTTGTGACTTTTGTATAGCCAGTGCTTTTGTTTCTGTAATTTAGTTTAATATAAAACCTGTAATCAGTCCACCTCCAGCTCTCATTCATCCCTGTGTTCTTCAATTTCAGTGTCATAAAATGCTCATTTATGGCAACTCTAGTTGCCATTAAGAATAAGGAACGTCTTGCTTTGACACTGATCATCTAAAACCTTTAACCGCAGACATACGCACCTAATCCAAAAGTCAAATTGACATTGAAATCATAAATATAGCTTTCAGCTGCTGTTTCGGAGTTGTTCTTATGAGCTTGTTTGTCACAGAGTCTTAATGTCAACACATAAAAAACGTTCTACTGTTTTAAACCAATCATCGTTGCATATAAACATCACTGGACTTGACTTAAATCAGCATCCAAACAATTTTTCCCAGGTACCTCTGTTTTTCCTGCACAGCTGTTAGACACTTAGCCATTATTTACCCACAGCTAATCCCCCAGCGGACCTCCGTGATGGAGCCAGACAGGGTTGCTAGGCGATTTGTGATATGACTGCAAAGTTTCTATTAGAGGGGCACAGAGGGACTAACAGTTCTATAAAACATATCAAGCAGGAGTGAGAATATCTACCATCGCAGTATTGGGTCAGGGTCACTTGTGTAGAGATTATCCCTCCTTCATAATTCCATTCTGTTTATTTTCTCCTGGACTCCTGTCTACCGACATTTTTCTTATTTTTCTGCCGGCTAAATCCCCCGAAGACGTAACCCCCCTGCCCTCCACANTCCCTTTCTCTTTCTGACTCCCCTCTCTTTCCCTCTACCCCCCCTCCCTCCCTTCTCTTTACTCCTCTCCTTCCCTCTCCCTGCAGTAGCTACCCAATAAAGGATGTTGTTAATATCATTAGGCAGACTTCCTCCGGCCCAGCGCCCGGCCCACTCCCTTTCAGCCATAATCAAGCGTGCACACTAACTATCAAAGGAGACGTCGCTAATAAACTACCACAGTGGAGCGGAAAAACACACACGTACACTCCGGCGAAGAAAATACTGTTGGCTAAGAGTGGTGAAATAAATGTGTGCGTGTGCGTGTTGGATCTGAGGGGATGGGTGGGGTTGCAGGGGGTGCTGGTGCGGGTTGCCCAGACAACATTAATAAAGTATACTCCAAAGGCTAGCACAGTGTAATGCAAATCTGCCACTTAAGTATACTAAATTAATTGGGGTTGAGGGACATGTACACAAGCAGACATAGCTAATAAAGTGTGCTCCGAGAAGAGGCAAATACTGTCAGTTTAGTGGGTTTAAATGGGAAACGGGAGGGTGGGGGGGGTTCAACTGTGGCTTCCTGTTCCACTGCAGTCATTTGCTGTAAATCACCCTTAAAACGGGAGCGCACATTGTCGGCCGCATAGCTTGGAAGTGTTATCTCCCAACAGCTGAATTCTACGGTGCATGCAGCATCACCAGTTAAACACGGTCTGTGGGGAATACATGATGCAACGCTGCGAGCAAGGAGCATTTAAAGAAGAAAAAAAGAGGTGTGGGAGGACAATGACACGAGGCTGCTAATACATCATGCCGCACAGAAAAAAGCAGAGAATCTCGTGCAAGCGCGGGCAATTATCTGTCTCAATGAAAAGAGGAAGTGTCAATGAATGCGCATTCATCACCCTTTTAATTGTAGAGACACAGAGGAGATGGTGCCACTTGTAGAGGCCACATGTTGTACAGCGCTTTGGCTGCATTCTTTAAGCTCTCTGAGAAAAAAGATGGTGTCTTTTCTTTTCCCAAATCAAGCAAATTTTCATCTCACTGTTCACTCACTGGCTCTGTGGAACAGGAATGTGTTTTCCAGTGTTAAACTGCAATTTAGGTTTATTAAAAAATGGCCTTTTTTCTACTGTGCATGATATAGTTGAGCACACCAAACTAGTTTATCAGAGCAGTGACACTGCACAGGAAAAGGAAGTTTATATGTTTTTATTTTAGCAATCAATGACAGATCTTTTGCAGTGCTCACATTTGCTGTCATCTCTTAAGTGTTTTAAATAATCTGGCTAAACCGTTGGCTTGTTAACAACCTGTCTGAACATCTGGCTCCGTTGTATTGCTGTCATCATGTTTCTGATCTCAGCGATAACTTTGGTGAGTACAATGATATCACAGCCGAGCAAACAATGCCCAATGAAAATAAGACCTAGAATGATGAGTCAAAACATCCATAATATCCTTCTATTAGCTGTACACACTTATGTTTTTAGAGCAGTGGTGCCCAACTGGTGGGTTACAGTGCAAAAGAGGGTTGCGAGTCCATTCTGAATGGACCGCAAGTGACTCATAAATGTGTCAAGTTTGTAAAAAGCACACTTTATTTTGAAGTACAGTGAATTTCTGGCACAGCTTTAATTTTGAAGTGTAGTTTCCTGCTGTAGAGAGCGAGTATCAGACAGCTACTCAACAGAGACAGCAAACTAGCTCAGTTACATGACCAACTGTATGAACCTTCAACAGGACAAATCTGGACCCCGTGGCTGGACCAGTTGGGAACCGCTGTTTTAGAGGGTTGTGGGGGGCTGGAGCCGATCCGATCTGACATTGAGTGAGAGGTAGGGAACACCCTGGACAGGTCACCAGTCAATGACAGGGCTGTCTTATAGATCATATTTACACCTGGTGTTAACATGCGTCTTCGGAACGGACAGATCTGCATCTCTCTGTTCATACCTGGCATTGGAATGTGTCTCTGTATGTGTCTTGAGTGACCACTTAGTATCGGCTCTCTCTTTCTGGCTGTATAGGCAAATAAACATGTGCATCACTTCTGTGACAGCCTGTGCCAGTAACAGTTTGTGAGAGTCCCCCCCAACACACACACACACACACACACACACAGTGACAGGGCTAACTGTTAGCATCACATGGCTAATGTTACCCAGTGGTTATTTACAGCTTTGCTAGCCATTTTGGTGTGAGTTTGTTGGGACCATTTAACAGCTGCCATTGTGTTAGCTTAAGCTAACAAGGATAGTCTCGCCACCAGACAATCAGAGATCTCCGCCTTCTGATAGTCTGGGGACACTCCTTTCTAAAGTATGTTTAACACACCGGAGAAAATGGCCAGCAACAAAGCAACGCCTCTTGTATTTTTGAAAAGGACACGCCCTCCCGGAAATGTGCGCTCCCCCTTTTCTCGTCCGCAAGGAAACAAACACACAGAGAGCTTGGAAATGGATGCCGAGAGATTTAACTCCGTTTTATCAAACGTGTGACTTACAGCGACTTGAGCCATTTTGTACCGCTACATGTGTTTCTAGTCGAACTATGTTTACGAGCACAAGAGTTCAGCGAGCCACCAAAGGACCGCCCTGCGGATTTACTATTGGTTCTGCCACGTAGGGAGTTTTTTTAAACTCTGAAATTGTATCCGCCCATCTAAACACAAAATCAGGGAGAAAGTCATCAGTCTTTAGTTAAGCAAAGCGTCTAAAGACTGACTCGTGAGTCTAACAAGGAGGATACTGAACTGACAGTTTGCCAGGAGGACGTCAGCTGAGTTGGCGGCCCTTCAGTGTGGCCCAGGGCACTTCAGTCTACACAGTGATGAAATAATGTGGCCATACTGGACCACCTCCAAATTTGGTCTGAGAAATTGCATCTCATGACGCATTTAAGGATACTTAAGAAACTAGGCGGTGCTGATGAAATAAAGATCATGATTATGTCACTGTTATTATGTCACATTTCTCACCTAAACTGTTTTTAGAAACATATTTCAGTGCCATGTTTAGCTGAAATAACTTATTTGTGAACAGGAAGTGGGCGCCATACTGTTTCCTGCACAGTGAAAATGGAGGCCAAAATAACTGAGATCAAACGGTAAAGCTAGCAAGCACTGATCAACTATAAACCAAGATTATTTCTTGCCAGCTGGCTGCCATTGTTTCAATGGACGTGTTCATGTTACGACACCCACCAGTAGGAGCGTTTATTGGTATGATGCGACACAGTGCATTCTGGTAGTTGTAGGTTTTATTCCTCTTGAGCAATAGCATCCTTTTTTGTTTTCTCTGGTTCTGTAGCACCATGTATTTGCATCTTTCTACTGCATAGACATCCTAGTCTTATTAAAAGACCATCCTTCCAGCAGTGAAATACTTCCTTAAGAGTGCATGAGGTGCATCCACACCTGTACCTGGAGCTGTCTACTTGTGATCTGATCACCCAGGACGCATGTTAATACAGGATGTAAACAGGGCCATAGACAGACAACAATTTATGCTCACATTCACACCTACAGACAACAGAGGTGCCAACGTGCTTGTCTTCGGACTGCAGGAGGAAACCGGTGCACCCCTAACCACTACATTACTGTGCCACGTCCTTATTTTGATAGTAAACTTGTTACCAAATGAATTTCAATCAAAAAATAACCACAACTGCCCTGCAACCTGTTTCTGACACAAATACGGCAAGCCTCTTCCTGTGCATTTCAAAGACCACTGGGAGTTTCCAATGTTATGTGGCCACTACTGAGCTCCACTGTCATGCTTTATTTATCCCTTTCCCTCTGCACTGTAATGGAAATATAAAAGGGTGCATTGATTAGTGTTTAAGGATCAGGCTTTAATAGATTAAAAGCCCCCGGCTCTGAGAGAGGCACTCACTCTCTCACACACACTCTTGTGCATAAAGGCAAGCTTATATACACATCAACAAGCAAATATATGGACGGATATGGAAAGAGGTCGGACATAAGCAGTAACACACATGTATAGACAGACAGCGGCTTCATGCACTTGGACAAAGACATTAGGTGGACATAAAGCTGCACACACACACACACACACACACACACACACACACACACACACACGAACACACACACCTACAGCAGTGCCGGCAGCAGAGCCTTAAGCCTTTCAACAGCCTACCTGTGGAAAATAAATATACCCAAATGACACGTACCCAAAACAGGATAGAGATATCTGCATGTCATTATCATAAAGTGGGAGCCCTAATGTTGATTATCCAAATGATGGGAAATTCATTCATTTTTAACGTATTGCATTATTAATAACGCGGCATGATCCCAGAGCTTTCTCCACACACAGGGGTGGGGATGTCAGGTCTCAATTTGAGTTTAAAAAAAGACGTAAACATGATAATAAATGAGGGTGGCTGTGTTTCAGCATCCCGCTGATGATGTACTCTGAGAGCAGACCTGATTATTATACAGTACACAGCTACAGGAAAACAGAGGCGGTATGTTAAAGCAGAAAAGTGTGTTCAAAATTGGACCAGCAACTATATTTTATACACTGGGAAGTTTTGCATGTAAACCTGCCATTTCCCTGCTTGAAAGCACCAAATTTAATTTAATTCTGAGGTTTACTGCTGTGAAACAGTGAGGTAAACTTAAAGTAACTGTGTGAAAGATTTAGGGGATTTCATGGCATCTGACGGTGAGGATTGCAGATTGCAACCAGCTGAAACTTCCTCCAGTTAGAATTCCTTCAGCTTTCATTGTTAAGGAGGGTTGTATCACAAGCCGAATTATCTGCAGAGGTCTCTCCCTCTCTAAGACAAATGGACCCAGTGATTAAAACCTATAAAATCAGTGTTTCTTCTTTGCTCTCCAAAGCAAAAAGACCAGGTGATTAAAACAGCTAAAAACACTGAATAAACACAAACAATTAACACCTTAAGTTTTCTCCTTAAGTATGACACTTAAGGCTCAACTGCCAACTCCCTGAAAAGGTTTCCTTAGTTAAGGAAAAACTCATTTACTGCATTGAAAGAGATTTTACAGTGGTACAAGTTTCCATGGAGATTGTTTGTTTGCTTGGACTCCTGCTTGTGACGCCTGTTTTCATCTCACAAAGTTGGCTTCTAGTTAGTGAAAAAATAGAAGAAGAAAAGAAGACAAGAAAACCAAATTGGTCAGAGGAGGAAAAGATTATACTTCTGGAGGAATGCAATCATAGAAAGTACATACTGCAAAGTTCAGTTGATCCCCAAATACCAGAAAACGATTGTAGGAAGAAAATTCACTCAGATCTATAGTGTAAAATCAAAAGCATATCCACTGGGTTCTCCTGGTCGCAGAACACTCTTCTCAGAGTGTGTTAGTTTTTTCATTCATGAACTCATGAATTCATGATGAACTCGGTCATGATGCAGTCAGATGTACCTTGAGTTCACCTTGTTTGGTTGCTAAGGTCTTTTGTGCAACGGTCTAAGGGATCCTTCAGTTTAAGACCGAGACAAGGAGAAAACCATAAATACTTAAAGGAACATTTTAAGGACACCTTGAGGACAAGATTTAAGGGTGTTTGTGCAACTGATTTTATTTTCAGGAAACCTTACCGATAAAGAAAATCTTAACTTAGCTCCAGATGTTCAGCAGGGTTTTAACCGGGAACCGAATTAACAGCAGAAGTCTCTTCCTCTGAAAAAAATCAAACAGACCCATCAATTGAAACTGGTTAAGTAAGTTTCACAATTAAAAATTAGAGTCTTTCCAAAGCTCTTGCTGCAGAGGGGCTCTAACTACTGTGGCAGATGTGACAATGCAAATGGCCCCATCTAGAGCCAGTGTTTGGTTTGTCCTTTCTAGGCGACTGCAGAAATATGGCGGTGCAACACGGCAATCTCTGTAGATGAGGACCCGCTCCTTCTAAGGTAACAAAAACACAATTCTTATTTTCAGGTGATTATACACTAAAGGAAACATACTTGTATCAAATTCCATTCCTGCCAATATATCTTCCGAAATCCTCCACACTGGACCGTCAAAAGTGTGATGCCTGTGTCCTCCTGTATTCTTGTCTCTCCTCACTGCATCTGATTCCCATCTCTCCTTCCATTTGTATTCTGTGCAATGACCATCGTCACATCTCCAAGCACTGCCTTGACTCCAAACCTGCCCGACATCTTCCCTTTCATTTTCTCTAATCTTTGGACCCCTTCCTCTTCTCTGACCTCAATCATGCTAGTGGCCGTAATGGTGTTAGGCTGCCACGTGCTCACCATCCTCCCTGTTTTCTGTGCCGTCCTTTCCTCCGGTCTCCTCTCACTACACTCTGATCACACTCATGCCTGTTGATAGTCTTTCCTAACCTCTAATTTCCTCACCTCACCTCCACATCCACTCTCATTTCTTCTAGTCTTCCTCTCCTACTATCCACTCCTCTCATTGCCTCCTCTCTTCTGCCACCTTCCTTCTAGTCCCAATCACGCCTGATGGTATCCTTCAGTAAAACTGTCTCCTGCTCCATAATTGAATCTCCCGTGTTCTCCTACTTTCCTTGCTCTCCTCCTCTGACCACAATCACTTTTGTTGTTACCCTTCCTCCTAACCTCTCGAGTCGTCTTTCCAGTTACTTGTCTCCTTTAATCCTTCCCTCAACAAGTCACATATGTTGTTAGCTATGCCTCTCCTCTCCTCCGTCCTGTCAGGTATTCTGTGACTGTTGTATCCTCCTATTTGGCCTCAGGTGAAAGCATTCTCGCCTGTTGTTCGGCTCAACTTTCCCTGTCACTTCCCCTGACCCCTGTGTCTCTCCTCTCCCTCAAGAATGACCACAGTCTTGTCCGCCGTTAGCGACACCCGACCTCCACTTGTCTCACTTCTTCAGTCGCCAGCTTTTCTCTCATGTCCTGTAACTCTCCCTGACAGTCGCACATCTCTTCACTCGCTTCTTGTGCCACCTTGTCCTCTGCTGGAAACAGGCAACATTTGACAGCATGAGCATTTAAAGTTCTCAAAGAGGAGCTTATATTTCACATCTTCTCCCCTCAAAAAAATCCTCTCCTACACTGGCAGTGATGTGTTTCTTGTTAGTTTGGAATAAACAGAAGAACTGCAGCATGACCGGCAATAGACGTCATGGATAAACAGACAAAGATCACAGTAAACAGTAAAACATGGATTGAGAAATTACCTAAAAACAAACAAGAGCCATGGCCGTTTTAACAAAAGCTCAAGGATCTCAACCTCAAGGATCAAAGCGGATCAGTCCACTGGTATTAAATGATTAATGTTAGGATCAAACTATAAATGTCTTCTCTTTGAGTCATACTGTGCAGCCATGTATTTCTTCAAAGGGATATGTGATTGCAGGAATAATTGATTTCAGTACAGGCTAATGCCACATTCACGTCCTTTCATACTGATAAGCAGCTGAGTGAGGGAAAGTCAGAGATACTGGCAATTTCTGACCACTGGGATAACTAGAACTACAGAGGTGCCAACAAACTAAGCCTTTTTGACAGATCTTAGATTTCATTTTCACAGGAAAAAATATACAAACTTGAATAACCATGCTGTGGTTGTATGCCTCTGCACACCAGTCAAGTGTCTCTTACAGTTTACATCCATGTCTGTGAAATCATGGATACTTCACACACATCTTCCCCCTGGCAGATCTATACAACTTAAGATCGATACAATTAGCACGGTTTCAAGGTGGACACTCAAGGTTATTGTCACCAATTCAGTATCTGACCAAATGACTCTCCTTCTGCTCCTATGATGTTGAATAACGGCCACAAAAGGGTTTTATGCAGAACATTATGATGTCACAGTGAAGCTGAGCTTTGACTTTTTGGATATAAAATGTCATCACTTCATTATTATCTCCTATTAGACATTCGTGTTAAGTGTTATCATAATTAGCAAAAGAATTTTCGAGTTATGGCCAAAAAGGGGGTGTCCATAGCGACTCTGGTTGGGAACCGGAGGGTTGCCTGTTCAAGTCCCCATCCGGACCAAATATGGAGCATGGACTGGTGGCTGGAGAGGTGCCAGTTCACCTCCTGGGCGCTGCCAAGGCACCAAACCCCCCACAACCGCTCGGGCGCCTGTCCATGGCAGCCCCCTCACTCTGACATCTCTCCACTTTGTGCATGTATAGGTCCTGTTTGTGCATGTGTGTGTCTTTCGGACCTGTGTGTTAATGACAACGGAGTGAAAAAATTGAATTTCCCCTCAGGGGGATTAATAAAGTATATATATAAAAAAAAGACATGTTTTGTGAGGTCACACTGACCTTGATCTTTGACCTTTGACCACCAAATTCTAACCAGATTTTGGGTCAAATCTGAAGAAATTTCGTCAAGGTGTTTGTGAGATAGCATGTTTACAAAAATGACACAGGTTCAAGGTCACAGTGAACGTTAACCTTTGACAGCCAAAGTCTTATCAATTCAACGTTGAGTCCAAGTGGACATTTGTGCCAAATTTGAAAAAAATCCTCAAAAATGTTTTTGAAATATCACGGTCACAAGAATGAGACAGGCAAGGTCACAGTGACCTTGTACTTTGACCTATGATCACGCAAATCTATTCAGTTCATCATTGAGTCCAAGGGGACGCTTGTGCCAAATTTGAAGAAGTGCCCTGAGGCTGTTTCTGAGATATTGCTTTCACAAGAATGGGATGGACAACAACCAAAACATAATGTCTTCGACTGTGGCTATCGCCTGTGCGGAGGCATAAAAAGATGGTGATATGATTTTTGCTAGGGTCTGTACCAAACAAGTATGTTACCTTATGTCTGGAATATTATTTGTAGGCCGAGACCACAATTATATGTTGCACATTTTACCTTTATCATAAAAATTGCAGCCCCTACGATGTAGATATCGCACTTGGCCACATAGCGATTTTGATTATATTTTTTATAGCTGTGTTGCCCTACAACAATCCTGTGGGAAAATGGGTGAAAAACCACAACAACTGGCACCTACATCCAAATAATATCTGATATTAACACTGGTTCACTCATTTCACTCAAATCAAAAATTTCAAAGTCAACTGCAATATCATATAATATTAAAGATCTTCTAAATCAAACCTCATTATACACTTTAAACTGTTTGTTTATTCCGCCATACACTGCCAACAAATACAAATACTTCAAAACGTCAAAAGAGAGCCATGAGAATCACAAACAAAATTTCATACAGAGAACCAACAAACTCACTACTCTTAAATTTGAAGATTTGGTCAACTTTAAAACAGCTCAAATTATGTACAGAGCAAAACAACAATTATTACCTTTAACTATCCAAAAGTTGTTTGTTTTGTTGTTGATTGCTAAATATGATGTGCTGTTAAATGGGTAGGTGTTATAAGCTGTAGCTTCAGCCTACACCTTCTTCAGACTGCAGAAGCGTTTAAGCTATGTTACATTACTTTATTGTAATGTTTTGTACTGTATTATTTAAGTATCCAAAGTATGCCTTTATTTACATAAATTCGTAGATTAATACATGATGTTCTTATTTCTATTCGCAGACCGAAATAAATTCTAACATTCTAACTCTAAACAGATACCAGACAATGTTTGTGTCATTTCCCGACAAACTGCTACAACAATTTAACAAGATAAAACCGACTGATATAGGCTCCATTTCCATTTATCTGGTGTGACCACAAGCTAGCATTGGGATAACCATCTTAGAATAGAAGTGTGAATGTCCCCAAGTCCAAAATAGTAGGAAGTTTTCCCATTATTTCTGTTCTTTCTATAAGGTACGACCACAGCAAAACTACACATAATGAGCCAACTGGCTTTAATCACTGCATTCAGTATGTACTGAGCTAGCAACATGTCTTGCATGGTGTGCCAAGTAAAAATAAAGACATATAGGAAGTTAGTTTATAATACTGAGCAGTAAACAGCGTCACAATATAGACAGATGGATGATGGATATTTATATGGATGGATGGATGGATGGATACACATCACACGTCTACTTCCCCACTATACTGCTAATGATTGTCTCACAAGTTTCATCATGTATTCCTGTGCTGCATACATACTGTGCTATATTGTGCTGTAGCCTGGAGGCACATTACTCTGCGCTGCATATCCCCAAGATGCACTTGTGTCCAAAGAAATTATTCTTATATGCTGAATGTAAGCACTTTATGTGTCGGAATGCAAAAGTAAGTATGTGTGTGTGTATAGCATATATACTTTAGATTAAAGTGTGCTGCTGCTGTCAGAGAGCATTGCTCCATCAGTATAGTGACAGATTATATGTCCTTCAGATGGTCATTAGCTGTAGGGGAAGTACACTTGCATGCAAATACAGTATTACAACTCAAGAGGTTTGCCCCCTACTGGAGGAGGCAGCTTGTGTGTGTTTGTGTGTAGAGGAGTGGGGGCTAGTTTAAGTTTTTGCGGGCAAGGAGTCATGCATATTCATAAGAGGGTTTATCCATTTCCCTCCTTTCATCCCTCATTTGCTTTGATCAGAAAGTTAGAGGAGTCAAACTCTTCTATTGCCTGGGCTGCAAGAGCGCTACAGGGGCTGAACGGAGAGCTGTCTAAGGATGAAAATGCAGCAGAGGCGAGCAGATATACACACAAATTGACACACACACTGACCCGCTGGAACACACATAAGTTGACAGACAAAAAGGCTGACTAGCAGAGACTGACTCACAAGCGGAGAAACAGGCAAATACACAAATAGAACCAAAAAAAAAAAGAGCAAAAAGAGCAGATATATTCAAGTTAAGAGAAATGTCTACTAACGCAGGAGCAGAGAAGCTCACAATCACAGACACGACTGTCCATAATTGAAGATCCTGATGCATAGTAAGAGGGTATGTTATGAGTTATGGCATTAGATAGTGCTTTAATATCTGCAAGTCCTCTCCGTATTAAAAATGTACAAAGAAAGCACAAGAGTTCTTTCGGATTACCGAAATAATTACACACCGAGTACCCCCTCGGAGCCAGATCTTCCAGCTCAGGGTGCAGAGAGGAAACCGTTGTAAAATGTGGATCTCTGAAATGCATGTGAGGCGGCTTAATTGGGGCCAAATCTCAACAAAATCTTGTCATGTTTTCACACCCTTAGGTGCATTTAGATAAAAGCACACAGCAAGTGGCATATCTAACTAAAGAGAGAGAGAGAGAGGGGAGACGGAGAAAGCGTGGGAGCTGCGCGGTGCCAGAGAGGAGCACTGGCTTTCTCATGTTTCTGCTGCCGTTTGGAGGTTTTTCGTACAAAGATCTCGCCTGCATCTGTTTCACAGAGGCATGTAATGTGTCTATATGCGTGCATGTACCCACAAATATGCTTAACCGAAATCATGTTTTACTCCTCAAGCATCTCTCCCTGCCACTTTTCCTCTTTCTCTTCTAGGGTTGGGGTACGAAAGCATTTTGTCAAATCCAAATTTGGTGATCAGCTTATTAAATCTGAATCCTTTTGATTCCCTTACTAACTCTAATTAGGCTCAGCTTTTCAGTAACGATTATCTTAACACGGACTCAGTTGAGATATGTATTCAACTTTTGTCGATCAGGAGGGTAAAGACATAGTCGTTTTTAGTGGCAGGTCAAATAAAGGTTGCTATACCTTGAAAGTTTATCAGAGTGTGACACAGTGAACACAGCCTCAGCCTACTTTTGCACACCTTACTTTTGTAGAGCCTAAATCTAAATCTGTGCCACCAGAGATGAACCAGCACTGTGTTGTTCTTTCTGAACTGCAAAAGCAAACTGTCCACTTGCACTTGAAGAATGATACTTCTTTTGTACAGTCCTTGGTCAAGTACAGAGACCTGCTTAGGGATGGGGATCAAGAACCAGTTTCAATTAAGAGCCGGTTCCAAATTGTCCAATCCATCAGAATCATACCCCTCTGAGTAGATAGGGTAAATGTTAGGATACGATTTTTGCCTTCCTGATACCGATTCCAGTACCTGGACCTGTGCATGTGACGATACAGAGTTCTGATCCAATACCACTTCATTTAAAGAAATCAACAGCTGTATACTAACCTTGAAACTAAAGCTTGGCATACTGTACACATTGACTTTATACTGGTGGGACTTTCCTTGCCGACATCTTGCTGTGTAGGCTACTGTTTTAAAGTGGCAAAGACAAGTTGATTTCTGGGAAAACTGAATACATCCTGCTGTGAAACTACTTTTAAGTTCAATAAATTTCATGGTATCAAAGCAGTGCTTAGACTAGTGTACTCGCCAGTATCCCAACCACCATTTCAGGCAGTATCGGAGGCATTTCCAACTCTACCTCTGAGCTCATCAGTTCCTTCAAACAAGTCATTTTCCTTAACCACTTATCCTGGTTTAGGGTCATGGGTGTGCTGCAGCCTATCCCAGCTTTCACTGTGCGAGAGGCGGGTCACACCCTGGACAGGTCACCAGACTATCACAGGGCTGACACATAGAGACAGACAACCATTCATGCTCACATTCACACCTACGGACAATTTATTAAAATTCACCAATTAACCTGCATGTCTTTGGATTGCTGCAGGAAGCCGGAGAATGCAGAGAAAATCCATGCTGACACTGGGAGAACATGATAACTCCATACAGGAGGGTCCCAGCTGGCCGGTGGACTCGAACCTGGAACCATCTTGACCACTGCGACACCATGCCACCCGGTGCCACCATCAAATTGCTAAGAATAGCATACTCGCCAATATCCCAACCACCATTTTAGGTAGTATCGGAGGCATTTCCAATACTGGTATCGGTATCATAACAACTCTACCTCCAGGCTTATCAATTCCTTCAATCAACGCCGGCATGTTTTTCTGACAATTGCACATTGCAAATCAATTAAGTCAAACTAATGTGTCTATGCTAGGGCTGCAACAGTTAGTCGACTAATCGATGACTAATCGACTATTAAAATAATCGGTGACTATTTTAGTAGTCGACAAATCAGAGTCATTTTTCATAGAAAAGTACTATTAAAGTACCTCAAAATACTCTTATTGCAGTTTCTTACGTTCAAATATTGGCAGCTTTACACACTCTCCCATGATGGTGAACTAAAACCCTTTGGCGTGAGTATGGAACAAGACATTAGATGACATCATTTTGGGGTTTGGGAGAGACAGACCGACATTTTTCAACATTTTAACACATTTTTAGATGAAATGATTAGTCGACTAATCGAAGAAATAATTGACAGATTAGTTGACAATGAAAATAATCGTTAGTTGCAGCCCTAGTCTACGCTGCTGTAAACTTGCAACAAGAAGGAGTCAAGGTGAAAACAAAGAAAGGGTCCAAAGCGTGGCTTCACTTCATGAGGAAAGATGACAGCAGTGCTGCTTGCAATGTGTCAAAAAGGGTGAAAAAATACCAGCAATATGCTGAAACATAATGGGCGTAATGTCCAGGAATGCTATGTATTTGAAGCACAAGTGCCACTGCTTCCCAACTGAGCAGCATACTTTATTAGAGATCATAAAGCTGTTGTGTTGAAGCTGGAAAAAACCTGTGTAGGCCCCACACAGAAAATTTATCAGGAGTCCATAACGGTGTCAATAATGGCATTGCTATCCCCAAAACCTTATCCCTGCGCCCGCTTGCAGAGAGCACGTGAACCAGACAGCAGCCAAACATTTCCATTATTAATAAAGTGATGTTCATATTTCAACAAGTGATACTGACGGTCAGTGCCAGCTCAACGTGAGAAGCCTGCTTCCTTACTACCTGACCAGTCCCTACATTTCTCTTTGCTAATAAAAAAAGCTACAGCCCTCCCTCTGCCCTCCAGAAACTGCTTAATTTTCAAGGAAAAAAGTCTGAGTCTTTCTACCTCTGTACTCCCCCCCTCAACACTCCTCCACTCCTCCACACCGGCTTCCAATTTGTAGCCTCTGTGTACGTTACAGCAGTGAGATTTGCAGCGCCCCCCGCCCTCCTCTGATCAGGCCCACACTCGGACATCTGTCCGAGGATGTTTACCCAGGCAGTAAGTATGTTAGGGGAAATATTATCCTAGTTTTACCTTACCTTTATTCTGTCTGAAGCATAAACACCAGCGTTGCAAGGTGGGGATGGGAGAGGAGAGGCAAGGGCAAAAAAAAAAGGAGTGTGGGGAAGGTAAGACAGAGTGGACCTGAGAGAGTAAAAGAGACGGATGAAGGGTGGGAAGGGCGAGGAGTCGGTAATAGAGAAGGAGGGCGAACAAGGGAGGGATAGAAAAGAAGAAGTAATTGGATTGGAGAAGATGTAATGGGGGATAAAGAGAAGGAGAGGACACAGAAAAATCACTAAAGGTATGGAAAAAAAGGTAAAAGAAGGAATTGGAGAAACGGATGACAGGGGAGAGAAGGAGAGATGTTCAGTGGTATCTACTGAAACATACTTTTCTAGCAGTCTTTAAGTGACATTTAATCAATCCTGAAATTAGTTGTCAATCAATTTCTACCCCTCAGTTCCTCCAGAATCACTTTAAAACATCTTTTTCCCAGTCATCACTGGCCCCTTAATAAGACGCAAGTACCATTCTCCAATTTAAGGACTTCATTTCATTTCTCAAGGTTAAAATACTTTTTTTCCCCCAACTCCACTGAGAAATTATATTTCTTTCCTTCCCCAAAAATGTCTTAATAAGAAGATATAAAACTTTGGGTTTCAGGGTCATTGTCCAAGAAGTCTAGACGGCTTTTTATAGTCTGTTAAAAATCAATATAGAGTTTACATGCATGCCTGTCTGGTGCTTGGCATATAGGCGCACACAGACGGGCACACAGATGCTTACCATGCACACAGGCGCGCGCACACATACGTCTCCTGTTTTTTTCTCGTTATCTCTCACACGCACACATGCATGCACACGCTGGCCTCTTCCCGTCTGGTGTTGCTTCCAGCCCAAAACCAAACCATGTGTGGGAGCTATCCTGTGCTGGCCTAAACTGGATGCCCTGTTGGTGCAAGGTCCCTCCGTTTGGAAAGGGCTGGACAGTCTGTCTCTCTGCTCCCTGTCTGTCTCTCTGTGTGCTTTCTGACAGCAAGCGAGCAACTGTCTTTTTTGCCCGTCGACGTTCACCTTTTGCCTATTTCTGCCCTCATATGCTTGCTTGTGCCGTTCTTCGCCGTCCCTTTCTCCGTCTGTCTGCTCGCTGTCTCACCCTCCCTTGAACTCTTTCTGTCAGTCTTTCTATTTGCACCCCACTCCCCTTCTCCCCCCAACCCACCTCCCTCCAAAACCTCCCATCTCTCCCTCCCGCTCCACCACCAACTAGGCATGAAAACGGTGCTCCATTAGGAGTGCCTGGGCTAAGCCCAGTCTGACACACACTGCTTTGATCAGCCGTGAGCTGGGCTAAACACCCCGCTAAACTCCCAGTCTGAGGAGAAGGAGGGGGAGGCGGTGGGGGGGTGTTGAGGGAGAGCGAAAGTAGCGAGAGTTAGCGAGAGGTGGGGCCAGGAAGATCAAAACAGCGAAATGAGATGGAGATGGAGACACAATAAAAAGGGAAACACACAGACTGAAGAGAGGAGCTCAATTTCCCAAGCTGTCCCGGGGTATATGTTCCCCCACCACTCTTGTCTTTTATCACATTTTCCTTCCCTCTCTTTTTTATCACCTAGTTTCCTCTCTTTCACCTCCACTTCTTTTTTTTTTTTTTTTTTTAAATCCACAACCTCCAGGTAGCCTCTAAGATGCATCACTAACAATCTCTGCAGGTGCATTACTCATACAAGCTCAGGGAGTGATGAGAGCGAAAGAAGTGAAATAAAAAACACAATCAGATCAGATGTCTGAATATTGGGAGGTCCCCCAACAAATCTTTGCAGCATCTTTCTCAGAGGGCAACTTGGCTGTCTTGTTAGTTCAGTAAATATAGTACCCACTTCAACACACACACACACACACACACACACACACACGCGCTGTCTAGGAGAGGTAATGTAAGAGAGAAAAAGACAAGCAGAGAGAAGATATAGAGACCAGACCTCTGTAACTGACAACAGTAAAAAAAAGGAGCTTTCCACATTCAGGCAGGCAGATATTAAACCAGCAGCAGCAAAAGGACAAAAAGCGCCCGTCTTTTTCTCCCAAGGAGTGAAGAGAAAAGGGATTTCCGCTCAGTGCTAATCAATCAGGCCGTGATAATGGCTCCCATGCCTAGCTGTCGACTGGAGGGGTCAAGGCATCCCGTGACCCAGCGCCCAGGGCCCAGGGGCCAAAGCCCCTCTCAGAATAGCACCCCAGGACGGACTCCCCGGGCTAATTGTCCAAGCCAGTGTCAGCCTTTTCAATGCCCCCCCCTTACCCTCCCCTCCTTCCACTTTCTCCTTCATTCCTCTCCCTTTCTTCTCCCCCTCCCTCCCCTCCTTCCCTCCTCACAACTCCGCGATCCTCTCTCTTTCTATGCAACTGAGGAATCTACTACCAGCGTGCACCAGCGTGGGGGAGAAAATGAGATAGAGAGCAAAAAGGAGCGTATAGAGCCCAGGAGACGTGGAAAAGCAGAGGGGGCTGAGGACGGGGAGAAAAGTTAACGAAGAAACAGGGAAGGATAGTGAGTAGAGGGAGAGATCAGCGGCAGGCGACAAAAAAAACGAGCGGTGAGGGAAGTGTGAAGGGAGGATGAGAGAGCCAGAGACAGTGAGTCAGTAGGACAGAGAGGCACAGACAGATACAAGAGACAGTTGGACAGGAGAGATAAGGAGGAGGAGAAGCGGCCAGACTGTCCCCTTTACCCACAACACATCACTCATATCACTGGAACAGAGTGCCGTGTTCTAGCCCCCCGTCCATCTGCATATCAATGAGTTTCTATTAATCACAGCCGGAGCAGCGTGCGTCTCTCAGGGAATCTGCTCGACATCAGTGCGGGCTGACCAACCACAATGCAGCCGGCATACAAAACACAAAAAGACAAGAGAGAACACACACACACACACACACACACATAGGAAAGCACAAGAGTCCGAAGCAAGCCCCACTCCAGCTCCGCGCAACGGCATTCCTCTCATTCCAAGCGCATGCTGCTAATTAACAGCGTTAGCTCCCACAGACAGAGGGACAGATTGATGGAGATGGAGATGGAGATGGAGATGGAGAGGGAGAGGGAGAGGGAGATGGAGAGGCATCCCGATGTTGCACTAGCACCACATCTCCGCTCTCTTCTGTCACCTTTCCTCCTTTTTTTTATCCATCCAACTCTCTTTCCCTCCCTCAGTCCCTGTCAGGTCCCGGTCACACAGACAGCACGAAGAAAAAGAAGAAGAAGAAGAAGAAGAAGAAGAAGAAGAAGAGCAAAGTCCCCCAAAAAATCAAAATAAGAAAAAATATAAAAATGGTCTTACTCACTGGAAACCTCCTCTTTTTTCTGTATTTCTTTTTTGTGTCCTGATCTGTCACTCCTTATCCTCTTCTCCACTGTAGCAAGGAGAGTGTGTCTATCCCGGCGTGTGTGCTGTGTCAGTCCGATAGAGGAAAGTTGCCGCCTGCGTGCATGAGCATGTGTGTGTGTATGCGTGCGTGCGTGGAAGAGAGATAGAGGGAGAAAGAGAGAACGTGTGCGTCTGTCTCTGTGTCTCGCACTGCTCTGAGTGAGCGAGCTGAGGCTGTTTTAAACAGGCTGCTCTCCCCATGTGACCAGCCCAGCCACAGGCAGGAATACATTACTGAGAGACACACACACACACACACACACACACACACACACACACACACACACACACACACACACACACACACACACTCTCTCTCTCTCTGTCTCTCTCTCTTGCCCGTACACACACCGTGTCCACAGTGCACCCCCTAGCCACCGCTCAGGGTAGTGGAGGGAACAGCCCACACACATAATATGTACACCCACACACACACACACACACACACATTGACAAATAAGGGGGGACTATGGCAGCAATGGGAGTTTACACTACGCATGTACGCACACAAACACCGTACACGGACACAAAGTTGATGCCTTTTGCCAAACTTAAAGAGCAACCCAGCAACAAATAAATAAATAAATCTAACACAATTAGAGACAATTCATCCAATTAAATATTTTTTCAATGTTTCTGACTTTTCCGTCTCCGCCGCGGCGAAGCTTCACACCTGGAAGCACTGACCTTTTCCGTAATGAAAACCTTTTAAAGCTGACCTTCTGCTGCAAGGCTGATACAATTGCATTACAGCTATTACACCTAAAGGTGCAACAATGGAGAGCGCCGCCGATGAAGTGTTTCGAGTGAATAGCTACGAAGGAACATTTACGAAAAAGCCGTGCGTGTTCTCAAATATTTAAAGCGAATACCAAACATGACAGAGGGAATTGAAAAAATGATAGATTGTCTCTTGAGAAAATATTCTCGGGAGACACGTCGACAGATCGCCAAGGCTACAAAACACCAGCGATGCATCATTATTCTTTCTAACAAATGCAGCCCGTAGAGCGTTCAGACCGCGTGTGCGATGGATAGTTGATCAGCTCCTGACACATTTATCATTTAATGCTCAGGAGCTTTCAGCACACACATTGCTGCTCTTGAGAACCTTGAACTGAAATGAATGGCTACTGAAACTCATTCATCATCACAATAATACCCAAGAGGGCAGTCTTTTCTGTGATTACAGGCACCAATCGCAACACCGGTTTAACACGGCACCTCCTAATGTCGACACATCCAGGCCTGAGGCGTGCGTGTGCCAGAGCCCATACAAAGCTATTTGACTCAGTGGTTTAATCTGAACTGGCAATGTGAGCTGCATTGTTAACTGCACCTCTTTTTCCCCCCTGTAACCTTTTTCAACCACTCCACTACCAGGTTTGTCATAGTTTTATTTTGGTAGTTTCAACCATAATAAAAACATGTCCGACAGAATTAGGTCTGAAATCTGAGAATATGGCAACAGCATTACTTAAAAGAAGTCAGAAAGATGCACGAGCAGTCGGACAATCAACTGGTTTCAGACGAACACAAGGGTTAGCCAAACTTTTTGGAACAGGAGGTGAACAGTAAAGGTATTACCAAAAATGTCAGTTTCTACACTTATTTTCATACTTCCCATACTTGTGCCTACACACAGTTTTTCCTAGTCAAAACAAAATCATGTATTAGGCTTGGGCGGTATCCATTTATACAGGTATCCAGGTATACGGAATATGACGGTATTTGTGTAAAATACTTACAGCCACAAAATTATATAAAAGATAGGCAATAAGATACTTGCTGGAGGAACTGATGAGACTTGTTGCCGCAGCATAGCGACATGAGTGGGCTAAACAGAAAGGTCTGATGTGTTAAGGAGGCTTTATAGTTGTGGATTGGCTTTAAGCACTGCCTACACTGTGGCTCAGTGTTCTCAAATGGTGTGCCATGATGCCAATCCAGGTCTGTCATGGGATTTTGTGATAACCACACATTATTTTTGCAACATTCAACTGGGCCTATACAAAAAGTTTTGAGTGAATTTTCAATTGACTGTATCAGTTTGTTGTGTGCACCCATTTCCTAATAAAAAACCTTCAAGGGACACCTATTTGACGCCATTGGTGCGTGGGAATTACAAGTGTGTGACACATCAAAAGCCCTGATTGGCAGCCAGTGTGAGGGATGATGACATTTGAAAGGAGAAAGCAGTGAATGGGACAATGGATCGCTTTATTGTACGGAGCAAATTACAACAAAGTATCAGCGAAGAAGACCTACCACCGAAAGAAAAGAGAAAACAAAACTGTCAGTAGACAGTAGAATGAAAGTTACTTGTCTTATTTTTTCTCATCTTTATTGTCTTATGTCGTGGTAAGAGTGATAACACACGTTATAGAAGCTATTGTACACAGATATAAATACAGGTCACTGGACAAAAGGGACATGTTTATTGGTCTGTCACATATCCATAACGTCACATATCTATCAGTCGCCCCTTTTACACTGCCAGATTTTCCACGAATGTTGGGCCGTTTTGCCGGCCAGCTGCGAGCGTTTAGACACACAGAGCCGGATTGGTGAGTTGATCCAAGGTGCCCAATTTTCCGCCTCGTAGGGTAGTCATATTGGCAGAACCCTTTTAGTTTAAACAGACAGCAGCGGTCGTCCGCAATGGGAGGGGCTGTTGATGACTTGTGGGATGAGCTGTTGATGACGCCGCACGTGCGACCCACTGGTGGTGGATAAACAGGAAACAGCTGATAGCAGGAATTAGCGAGCAGCTAGTAGCAAGAGGGAAACACAAACCTGACAGACACTGTAAAGACGAGCAACTGGGTAGACAACAAATTGCGCGCCCTCCTTGTCCTCGCAAACGAAGAGGCCATTAACTGTCAGATGACGGGGACGGTGAAGAACGGGCCGACTTATGAGAGAATCGCCGTCTGACAAGTGCCACCGGACCAGCCGCGGCTTCCCTCCCACGTCACTGTTTACGTCACACGCTTTTGTTACTTGCTCACGCCCCCCATTGCCCCGAAAAAGGCGCATTCTGTATAAACAAATGTAGGTAGGTGGCATTTTGCTGCACTCCCCGATTTTGTTTTTATACTGCCAATGCTGAAAAAAGACTGATTGGGCTTTCCTGCAAATTTGCACAATTCCTGTTTAAAAAGGGCTAGAGATCCAGTGGTATACAGTGGTATGGATCTGTCACAATAAAATCAAATAAAACCTTTGTGTCCACTGAGGGAAATGGTTCAAACAGGAAGGTCTGTGTCGCTGCCATGTGCGGTTACATTTCTGGAACATGTCAGGCTACAGCATAGGGTAAGCATCTACACAGAGTCAATGCCATTCGACACAGAAGTATATCTTGCTTTACCCTCTTAACCAGAACTTTCTTTGTCTGTGTTGGCTGGATCACCTAGGCCTGTAACATTATCCCCACCACTTGCAGTCGCCATTTTTCTCAGCTCAGCTGCCTGCTCCACAAGTAGACACTGACCTCTGGTGGCGCATGCCGAGCATTACAATACATCATCTCAATACAGCATCTCTGTATAAATTTGGTACAAAGAGAAGCATCTCCATTTTTTATGGTATCGAAAATCACACCATGGGGATTTCTACACGCCCTGGTGTACTGCAATACCTTAATACCACCCAAGTGTTTTATTAGAATTAAATGGTTTAAATAATCTGGCTGAACTGTTGGCTTGTTTACAGCCTGTCTAATCACCTCACTGCTCATGTTACATGCTACTTTGTTGTTACATTGGAGTAAAGATACAAGTAGTGTTTAACTTTAATGACCTGTTTTCCATGAATAGGCTCATACTATGCTTTTTATTATCATATGCATATTTACAAATGAATCCCAACATAAGTGCACAGTGTGCTTCACACTGCAGATTAATAAACCTGCTTTGCCATTAACTTTTGTATTAAACTGAACGTACCGTGTCCCTCAAATCACTTACTACTAATGGCAGCACCTGTATTTATTTGTAGGTATTTTCTTGTCATATGTTACGTAATGTTAGCTCAATATTTATATTTTGCAATAATCAGTGGAGTCTGTCCCTCTATATCTGCATTTTATTATCATTAGACCACTGTGCATATAACAGGCACTGGGGTTTTATGATCATACCACTAATTATGACCCAGGCCACATATGAATCCTGAGTCATTCTAGTCTGGTCTGTTGCTGCACAAAGCAGGAGCACAAATCTTGGATTAAAAAGAAGAGCATTGCATTGTGCAAAAGAGATACAACCCTGAATTTCACCCAGACAGGCTTTGACAAAGAGCTTTACAGCCCAAAAATAACACAAAAGAGAAAAAGAAAATATTTCTGTGCAGCCTTTTGTAGATATTTGCCATTTTAAGGGTCAAGGAGGAGACTGGAATTAAGAGGCGTGAAGGGTGGTGATGCGTTTTCAGTGCCATAAAACCAGACTGGGTGTGCGTCACAGCAAGGCTGACAAGCAGGTTTGGAGACAAGCATGAAGAGATAGACATACAGTGGATAGACTTAAATGAACAAGCAATAACCAGACAGCAAGCTGCTGAAGACAAACCAGAACCAACATTAGTGAAAATACAACGCGCAAAAAAAAAGGCCATGCGCCACGGCACAGACCTCTTCCAGGACGCACGATTCAACAGGCGGTGACAGTGACAGAGTCAGCTGTGCACGATGTAACGTTAAAAGTTCGAGTAACGTGATGGCACAACAAACGCACAGTACTGCAACAAGTTAAAACTGTAAATGTGAAGTTACTCACCCTTTATATAACCCATGTTGGCGGTCTGAGTGTGATATCCCTGCAGTCTGTGGCGGAAGTCAGCTGCATTGTCATGGCCTGATAACAGTCTGTGCCTGGGTGTGAGACGTTGCTCCTCTGTGTCCCCTTAAATGTTGTTGAATGAGGAAAAGGAAAGCCAGGGGATGAGAGCAATGCATGAAGTGAAGATCAGTGAACGCTTAATTGACGCGCCGCTGCGGCTTACCTCTACCTCTGGTGTGGTAGAGGTAACGGGAGTTGAAAATAATAATAAAAATTAAAACAAAAAATATATATGTTTAAAAAGTTTGTTGTGTTGTGTTGGCCCTGATAGATAGAGACTCGGTTCAATTGGGCGGGGAATGACAAAAAATTTCACACCTTCATTTGGTTCGGTTCACTTTCACGCTGCACTTTTTAAAGTGGACCAAACTGCCTGGACAACAATTACAACAGCTGCTCATTTGGGGGCGGTATTGCCGGATACGACCACTGACCGGGAAGAAAAAAAGCATGAGGAAGAAGAAAACCTGGCTCAACGATTGGACCGAAAACGGAAACCGAAAAATCCATCCCCTTCAGCCGGACACCACAAAAACAATGGAACAACACCAACTTTATATCAATAAGTGCCTGCACCTCCTCACCAATCCTCTCTTTGGTTCACTGGATAGTCCGTTTGCATTTCCCACTGTAAGCGAACCGCACGTAGTATATCTTTAAGGAACAGCAATAATAAGCCATGGTCCCTACCTGTGAAGGAGCTTTAACAGAGTACCACAGTTGTAGACAGTCTTCCTCCAGCTTGAGTACAAGCTAAACTTACACTTTCTTTATTTGGCAAATGTATCAGTCAGTCACAGTTCTGATCATGGCCGCTGCTATATCCAGAACATGCATCAGGGAAAACAAAAATGAGCGTACAGGCAGAATTTACAGGATTTGCTGAGCTCCAGGCTTCAGTTTTGTAAATTACAATTTACAGTTGCTGTGCGAGCAGCCCAGAATCCTGTCAGATAGAACTGAGTGACAGCAGTGCAGCAGCACACCAAGGTGAGAGTTTTGCTCCTTTGATCCCAGCCATGAAACTACAGCTCTGCCTCCCAGCCAACCCAAAGTGGATTGACTGATTTGAAATGCTCTCTAAGGTGAACATCAACAAATTTTCATAAGTCCCACCTGACAGACAAACACTTTGACTCAATTTCGGAAGTATCCGCTGCTCAGCACAGCAATTCAAGAACTGGTAGAAGGCATCAAATAAAAGTTGCCACCGTCAGGGTCCATTTAGAACAAGTAGGTCAGATAGTCTCTACGGACCCGTCTCTAAATACCAGACAGGTACCCATGTGCCACATTTTAGAACGGTAAAGCAGGTTAAATGTTCGTTACCTTCCTATTGTGAAAACACTGTCAGAAATCATTTGGTTAAAGTTGAGACAAGTAATGCATTTTATGTAGTACATTTTGCTCTTCAGCTGTTTACATCCCTACTGTATGTCAGCATAGTATCTGCCAAACTGAGTGTCCTCGAGGCCAGTATCATCTCCTTAACATTTCCAGGGGTTGCTGTGCTGTAGCTGACCTTGACCTCCCTTAAACCCAGCAAAAATAAATGTTTTAGTATCACACCATCCTTAGCAGCATATCATGGTCTTCTCTCGTGTGCACATATTTTTAAAATGCAAATAACATGTCCTGCTGTTACATCTACCCAGGGACTGCATGGAGGAAAAGGCAGTAGCTTGAGACTGAAATTTCATGGTGGAAAGTGAAAGCATCAAGGCTGAGCTGCATACGCTTGCCTACAGCCAGGATCAGGACCTGACTTTGGGCTGAACGACCCAATGGAGGAGTCATTGATCTCTTGAACTGCCGAATGTCTAGTTTGAAGTCCCAAATTGGGTTTAAAAATCAAAATACTTTTATCAAATCACTGTGTAGTCTACGTTTTTTTTTTTTTAAATAGTAGTTGTTACCAAGGCAACATCTAATGGGGATTTAAATACAGAATAAAGTTGTTCCAATGTTGTATAATTGCCTAGAGTTGGTTCGTGTTCTCACGGCAGTATTCACAAGCGGACCAGATCAAATGTCTTGCGTGAGAAAGCTGCTCTTGATTGGTCAGAATTTCCATGTGGGAAAAATCCAGGAAGTAAAGCAAACATTGAAGAAGAGTACACTTGCAAGATAAATGTGACACTTTCTAATGTCACAATGGAGGGACAACTACGCAGGTTGATTTTAGCGCTGCTCATCGTGGACTATATTGCTGTCATTGTTCATTTTAGTCAAAGCATACAGTTTGAAAACGAGGCGCGGCTCCAACTAGAAAACAATGTTTTGATGCATTGGATGTGCTGAATGTGCATATTAAGGCAGTACAGGAGGAGGTGCACATTAATAATCCTCCAGGACTGTAACATGCTCATGTTTAACCCAAACAATGTGTCATGTGACTGCAGTTGCTTCACATCCAGGTAGAAACGAACCGCACCAGAGTTCGTTTGTAACCGGATTGAGACCACCTCTTCAAGAAGGTCTCAGTCTGGTTGTTTTGGTGCACACCTGAGTGTGATTGCTGTGTTCACACCTGCCCAAATGAACTGCAAGCAAACCAACGTGAATTCGATTGAACCAAACCAAACAGGGCAGGTGTGAAAGCATTCTAAAAGATAAACCACTAGCCATGTCCACCACTGTGTTATACTTACGCATAACACATTTTATCATTATATTGGATAAATTAATAAATATATTAAAATTGTAAAGGCACGCATAGTTTATCACTACAGAGCAACACATAGTACACAAGTATAAACCATTATATAATTCTAGATGCCATAAACAGTGCTGATTCTTACAACCAACCTATGTACAAAAAATATCGAGTAATCTGACTCAGAAGTCATCGAAATCCGGCACTTGAGATTTAGACACTGATGCAAGAAGCCGTCCTTTAATGTCGGCGTGATATGCGGCTGGTCACCGTTTCAGTGTAATGGCCCTTAGTGGGGTCAGGGGGAAACACGGCAGGACTACAATGAAAGTTAAAGGGATAGTGCACCCAAAAATGAAAATTCAGCCATTATCTACTCACCCTCATGCCGAGGGAGGCTCAGGTAGTGATGGCAGAATGAAGCCTCATGAAGCATTTTCTTTATTTTCTGAGCCCACTAGATGGCGCTTTTTGTTCAATAAAAGGATTAAAACACACTAAATTGCCATTCTTTGAGCCTCTCTCTTTAAACCAAGAGTGCCATCTAGTGGGCTCAGAAAATAAAGAAAATGCTTCATGAGGCTTCATTTGGCCATCACTAGGCTCAGGTGAAGTTTTAGAGTCCTCACATCACTTGCGGAGATCCCAGGGGAGAGGAGGTAGCAAAAACAAAACACATAATTGAAACCACAAAACATCTCCATACTGCTGCTGTTTTTGGATGTTTGATTCTGGGGCGCCGTCAGCCTCCATTAGGTGGAGTTGTGTTACTACCTCCTCTCCCCTGGGATCTCGGCAAGTGTTGTGAGGACTCTAAAACTTCACCTGAGCCTCCCTTGGCATATGGGTGAGTAGATAATGGCTGAATTTTCATTGTTGGGTGTACTATCCCTTTAACTGCGGGCCAGTTTTTATTTTGCACACATGAAGATGTAAGCCGATGGCAGTTTTGAGAAGTGTGTGTAGAGAATCCCTGAAAACCTTGCGAAGTTTGTTCATGCCAGTAATGATCAGCTAAATAAAGCTGTCCACCTTCTGTTCAAGACTTGTAGATGCCAAAGAATCCCCTCTGAAATCAGGAAGTGGTGGTATAATGTTGTGGAAACAATTTAAAATGTCATTATCATGCTTCCTCTGAGGCCGAGAGAGTTAAAGGAGGTTTTATCAGATTGACTGTTTTAATCTCCCTAGCTGATTCTACGTTACCTTTCTAGAGTCCACGCAAAATGCACAAATATTTATTCACATTATGTATGCAAAGAGAGTTCATCGTGTGTAAATATCATATTAAACGAGGATTGTGATGTCTTTAGATAGCACACCAGTCATCAGTCAGTGAGGCTTATGTAAAACCTCCAGATAGACTGCAGAAGTGGAGCCTTTATGATAGAAAGGAAACCAAAACACGTCTGCTGTCATAATTCTTTGCTAACCCACAACATACCCGAACTCCACAGTGGTTGTGGAACAGGGCTTTAATGGATCAGTCTTTTCATCCACTTTTAGACAGTGTTGAGGAGGAGGCAAGAGCTCCGATGGGAGATTGTTCTTTTTTTTTTAACCATTGATCTATGAAAATAACCCATGATTTACTGTGAAGTATCGATTGTCCTTGGTGTCTGCAAGAAAAATGTCCTCTGATAGGCACTATTGATTATTCTGTAGATATTCTCCTCCATTTTGAGGGGTATTTGTGATGGTAGTACTCAAGAACCTGAAGGAGTCAACTGCTTTCATAATTGGGCCTGTGAAAGCCTTGGGAAAACCATTTAAGTACTGCGGGTAGCCGAAGTGATTCAGTAGATTTAAGTGTTCAAAAAAAGATGTTATATTTATGACTGCATCATTCATCATGAGGCTCAACCTTGTGGTATGTTTTACATGTGGCAAGTTGGGACAAAGTAGGGCAGAGGCAGGCATTCCTATTCTTTATAATATCTAATAAAGTCAAAGAGGAATGTTACCCTCTGGTAACCTTCTCCACTGATTGCTAAATAAATACTTTAGAGTTGCGTCATCCTTATTTCCCACTCTTTTATGCTTGACAGATAAGGGATGTGGTATTTGACATGATACATTGTACCAGGTGTACCTAAAAATAAAGGCTGCAAACGTCTGTCTTGGGATGTGGCTTTTGTGAGAGATATCAAGTGGCAACCTTTGGGGATGAAAAATGAAGCAAACACCAAGTGGCAAAATTGCAGTGTCTTGAATTGCCACTTGAGGCTGGTTCCTCAAAGACACTCGTGTTAAATTGTCCAACTTTACACCTGAAATAAACAAGTTTACAGCCTGGTACATGAAGTGGTTTTGGCCTCTATTACTATTTTCCCATTCATGACAACTAAAAAGTTTTGTTTTGCATTGGCTGTACCAAAGAACCTCTAAGGAGTCAAATGTTCAGTTTTTCTGGTAACTACATTTTCTTTAAATGGTTTTATGCTTGTTTCTTACTATCAGAAATTAGCATTAGCATTATTACAGTTAACCATACAATGTAAATGCACCTGCTAACTAAGCTCCAGCCTCTCTTCTAAATATGGTCACTTCTCATGACCTCCAGTTCCAAAAATCCAAGATGGCGACATGGGCCGGTTGCCTGAAAAAGTCTTGTTCAGCATTTGGCTGTACCAGAACACCCCAGAGTCAGATGTTCAATTTTCTGGAGAACTTTATTTTGTTTAAATGGTTTTATGCTTGTTTGTTGCTATCAAAAATTAGCATTAGCATTTTACGTTAACCGTAAACTGTAAAAACACCATGCTTACCAAACTAGCAATTCATGGTAGGGTTATCTCCAGCCTCTTTTCTAAACATGGTCACCTCTCATGACTTCTGGTTCCAAAAATCAAAGATGGCGACGGGGGGTGGTCGCCAAAAAAAGTCTTGTTTGGCATTTGGCTGTGCTAAAAGAATCTCTAAGAAGTCTGATGTTCAGTTTCAACAGTAAAAAATTTTATTTTTTATTTTATTTTTTATTTAACTTGTGCATGCTTGTTTGAATATGTAAGTTTGAAGCTTAAGATAGACTCCAAATCACTCTCACGGAGCCATTTGGTCACTTACAGACTGGTACAAAAACATAAATACATGAGAAGAAGCTAAAAGCTAACCTGGAAATCCCCTAGCAAATTCGAATTTGCTCTGCATGGGGATCTGGCCCCGACGAGCAGAGCCCGCTGAATCGCCTATCGGACCAATCAGATCAGTCTATCTGACAGAGGCGGGCTCTGGGTGGGCGTAACATGATGAGGACAGCGCTGCGCCGTAGGAGTCGAAAAGTAAACAGCCAAGATGGCAGCTGCCGAAAGACTGCATCCATTCAATTTAGCTTTGGAAGAAACGCTAAGCCAACTACACTTATCTTTTTCCTTGAGAGAGGAACAGAAGACTGCCCTAGAAGCCTTCACTTCCAGGAAGGACGGTTTTGCTGTTTTGCCGACTGGATACGGCAAACGCATAATATATCAGTTAGCCCCACTGTTCGGCAAACCAATGGGGCTTAGTGCAATGAATACGTCGCCTTGTTTTTTGCTCTGATTGGCCATCATGCTATCCAATTGCGTGCGGCGGCATTTAATATGCCTCAGTTAGTGCCGCCCCTTGGGTAGGAAGGGTGTATCGGTGAGGGCCAGACTCAAAATCTTTCTAGAGTCTGGATTTCCAGGCTAGCTAAAAGCTGCAAAGGGCAGCAAACTGTGGAAAATTATGATGTATATTTCTATTTCACTGTTGCAAGTTGGTTTTAAATAGTAATTTTGATGCTACACTGACCTTTTTTGGGGCTGCTAGGGGTCAGAGAGACTCCAAGTTGCACTTGCAGAGACTTTAGGAGTCACTAATATGGACTAACAGCAAAACAATCAATGGAAAGTTGCTAAAAGCTGCAAGCAGCAAACTGTAGCAGTGAATCTGTAAAATCTGTGACAGCATACCCTCAATATATTACAACATATAAATGGTCTCTTGGTGCCCAAATGTTCCTACATATAATGATAATGATAAAAACATCACATTAGTCATCCCCCCTCTTTTTTTAAGATTTCTGCCCTGTTACTTTATCACTTCAAACCCATGATTGCAACATTTTTGCAGGAAAAACACTTTATCTAAAATGTGCTAAAAGTTCCAGACCAGAGTGACATGTCTATTTGACTTGAATTTCATCCCTGCTACATCTTATTTTAATATGACTCATACAATTTTGCTAAATTCTTTCTGTTTCCTTAGATGAGGGTATCACCACTGTCACGGCAACATCTGCATACCAAATCACTTCAAAAGTAATAAAAGGAAAACTGTCAGGTCAGGTCAAGGGATTAGAAAGGGCCTGCTCCCCCCTGATAAACACCGTTGACAGAGTTTTCAAAATGGCAGTCACCTTCCAGCGGTGCCAAGTCTCTTAAGTTGCAACCCCTGCCACACTGCCTCGCAGTGATAAGAACAAACTAATTCTAAACAATATTAGCTACAATGAAGCGTACACGTCCCCTTCTGTGGACGGTACATGAAAGCTGAATTTCAGCTGAATGCTAATCTTGCCCTTAGTCCCTACATGTCACCCTAATGGGTTTATACTAAAATGAAATGGATAATTCACATTCACAGAGAGTGCTGAACAAAGTCCCCGGGACTATTGTGAAGAAATCTTGAGTTTGAAATTCAATAATGCGAATTACAGGTCATGAGTTTATTCTCTGCCATGCACTAATCCTTCCCGGAGATAAGAGAGTAAAATGAATGTTTGAGCAAAACTGATTCCGTCGTTCTCTACAAGGTTTTAATTCTCAGCAGATGCCAAACTCTGCCCCGGGCTTGGTATCTCTTTGAATATAATCACCTTAATGAAAGCATTGTGAATACGTGTTAAAATACATGGAAGTTATTACCTAAAAATAGGCTTATTAAGGGTAATTGTTGGAGTGGAGGGAAATCACAGCAGAGATTTTCACAAAAAAATAATCTCACAAAATGACTACTGCCATGAAAGAAAAGGTACAATGATGTTCCTAAAATGAAATCCCACCTTGCAAACGTATAACATTATCAAAATTAAAATTGATGGTTACACATTATAACACTAGCTCTACAATTAATGAGCTTTCCATTTCTGCACAATGAAATTCGGGGCTCTGTATTACACAGTTTTAACAACCTCTTCACTTTCAGAGGAATCAATTCTCTATCTAAGTTTGGCACCTCTCAGGTTCCTACTTATGAACTTACAACTGTTCGAAAAGGCCACAAGAATCACCACCAATTCCCAGAGTGAGGTAGACCTGAAAACTTGAACACGACAATTGACCTGGATACAAAGCTCTTTCAACCGAACAAAGGGGAAGTCTCCCTACACTCTACACTTAATTAACCCATCACCTCGTAGGGAGACACACTGGACAATATACGACTACAGACTTGCACTGATAAGTCTGTGTAAACATGGTATTGATTATGGCGACTGTAATCATTATTCCTACCACACTGTGCGCACACAGTGAAGGACTGTAATCCAATCCTCCTTGTGGGGTTGTCTCTATGAAGGACAGAAGTGGTAAAAAAAGAAGAAGAATTTCTGTCATTAACAATAATCACAGGTTGTTTTGGTTTAATAAACAGTATCCTTGTTCTCTAGCGTGCTATAAAACATTGCATAAAGCAAATGAATAAATGCATTAACAATTCAGACCCACCAGTACCGTTCAGTAACCGCCGGCAACTTTAATTTCTAAGGAAGTAGAAAAGAAAAGCACAGACTAAATGAGTCGACACAGATATGTATAATTCTGACAGGATTCAAAATAATTAAGCAAATCATTTATAATGAAATGGCCAATCTATTCTCTACCTGTTCTCTGCATGTACTGCAGTCTGGAGCCACAGGAAAGGGCAGCAGGCTACCTTTCACTGCACTGCCTCATTAAGAACACACACACTTCAGGCAATTTTCTTGGAAGTACACTAAGACTAGAATTTATAAATAATCATTGGTCTAGTTCCAAAGCCAAAATAAAAGAGAAGTTTATTTTAGTTTGTGTTTTACTGTTTGTGTCTAAATGTAGTAGACTGCATGTCAGCTTTCACAACCTGGATACAGCTGGTGCCCTTGATTGATAAACCTGTGGCACACTCACTATGCTGATGTGTTTTTGCTGATTTCTTTCCGTTCATCACAAGGTCCTAACACTAAACAGACAACCAAATAACGCCAACATCTCATACCGTGCCTGAAATCTCACGAAAACAAGCAGCGATCTCATAGCGTGCCTGAACAAGCAGCAAGAGCTGGAAGGCAGAACCGGACAGTAGCCTGAAAAGTTCATTCATTTATTTCATGAAAGATTTATAGAATAATGGCTGACTTTTTGCCAGACTTCGACTTTG
>NC_065514.1:7042620-7049933 GCF_006386435.1 Epinephelus moara | reverse complement strand
CACTTGAAGGTTGCCCGTTCACTTACGTTTTAACAGGTCTGACGCTACTATGCGCCCTGGCTGTATCTAGGCTAACAGCTAACATGCTAACTATTATTTTTATGTCACTAGTCACTTGAAACAAATTTAGGACGATAGGAGACAGGTTGAAATAAACCAAAATTTCCCTTTAAGCATTGTGAAAACCTGGAATAACTTTTTTTGGCCACTTGGGGCAGCAGAAACAAGTTGTGAATGTAGCATTGACATAATAACTCTTGAAGTTGATTTGGTGAACTCAGCAGACAGTTGCTTCTTTCTACATATATGGAGCGACATCATCAGTCATCCAAAGGGAGGTGCCCAGGAGATATTCCAATAAGATGCCCAAGCTACGTTAACAAGCTCCGTTTGACAGAAATGAGTAGTGCTCTAAGCTCCCACCGCATGGCCAAATTATAGTCCCCTTTAGTCCATATGACGTGAATGTCGTCATTCTCCTAAGTGGATGTCCATCTGTAGCCAATTTTTTGTGACTGCTCAGACTGTAGACATAGCAAACACAAAGACAGAGGGTGGTCCCATTACAAAATATAATCTTGTGTTTCACACATTCGCTCAAAACCCAGATGTGTCTTCTTAGTGTCAGTTTCCCCCATTGTCGGACGGTAAGCTTGCCTCCCAGCCCTCCTGTTTACTGCTGTGGGCAGATGCTGACCCTTAGTTGTACTAGAAATTAAACTGTGTGTGCATCTGTGTGACCACATTTGTCAGCAGATGTTCAATGCATAGTATGTTTGAGCCTTCAAGCCGGTCTCACTCCGAAGTTGTCGCAATCTGGTGCTTGGGTAATGACTTGCAGCATCAGACACTGATGGAAAAAGCTGTCCTTTAACGTCAGCAGGATACACGGCCAGTCGTTGTTGTAGTTTAATGGCGTGGGCAGCATCAGGGGGAAACGCGGCAGGACATGAACGAAAGTTAAGGCGACAAAAGTCTGAGTAGGGTGGGTGGGAGGGGTGGTTGATGGGTCCAACAAACCCCAACTTTTACCCAGGAGAGCAGTGTTTGTGTTCTGTAAGATTATAGAGCCAAACTCTGTTCTTTTTGCTTAAACCCAACCACGTGCTTTTGTTTCTTAAACCTAACCATGAGAGTTAGTTGTTGAAGGCAAAAAAAACATCAATTTGCAGTGGTTTACCAAAGTAGTGTGTTTAAGAACGTCAACATCCAATGCACCCAGGGCACCTTTCACGATGTAACCGGATGCGGAAAGTCCATGACCAAACGTTGATATGTGACAAGGTCGGAGTGAGAATGTGTTGGAGCCTTTAGGGTGAGTCCAGCCACCCTGCAGAGGAAACTCATTTCAGCCGCTTGTATCAATAACCAGTGTTGGGCAGTAGTAATGTAATAATAAACTATATAATTAAATATACTTTGATTTTATTGGAAGAAAATCATTACAAGAACTTTGTTGTTCAAGACTCTTTCCACCTCAACAAACACAACCTCACACCTCCTGAAACACACGTCTATAATAGCACAGCAATGTGAGGCCCTTAGTAGTACACCCCATCAAAGATGTTCCCTCTGCAGCTGCAGAGAGTGACTGTAGCTTACACAGGCTAAACAACCTAAATTGGATTATACTCGTGGACAGCAGGCTCCAAGCAACAAAAAACGAATGCAGCCTGTGGTTTGGAAGGTGGTGGATGAAATGTTGCAATGAAGATAGTCAAGGACTGAAACATTTGCTGCGGTTTTTATTCACTATTTATCTTTCGTTTTGCACTTAAAGCACTTTTCTTTGCCCGGATGTCTTAAATAAATTTACTATTTATCTATTGTACCAACGCACCCAAAATGAAAAAAATTTGTTGCCCAAAGTAGCCACAGTTTCACAGCAGCCAAAAGTCTTTGCAGTGGATGAAACGTTGCCTATCTCCACAATTGACTCTCTGTCTTTCAGACAGATCCTTGGGAAAATACTAGTGTTTGAAGGCAACAGAAGACCCCTGGGTAACAAAAATCATTTGCAAGCTATCTCGTCTTATCTCATTTAAAAGCTCATGACCACAAATACCCAGAAGCACTTCCATTCGAAGGTCTTTACAACCAGGTGAGGGTTGGAATGTATCGACTGGTAAATCGAAAGCGTTGCCTTCTGGCTCAGCTCCTACTTCACCACAACAGTCCCGTATGATGCCTGCACTGCTGCTGATGCCGCACTAATCCAACTCTTGATCTACTTGTGAACAAAACCCCAAGATACTTGAACTCCTCCACTTAGGTCAGCAGCTCACTCCCAACCCAGAGGGAGCAATCCACCGTTTTCCGGCAGAGAACCACGGCCTCAGATTTGGAGACTCGCAAGCCTTAAATTTCAGTGCAAAATCAAAAGATTTCAAGTTTTGCTCACCCTGAGGAATATACAGTTTCACTCGAACAAATATGGGGTCCAAACAATCAACATTTGCTATTCCTGTAACAATGCTATAAATTACATAAAAGCATTTTGACTGATTGGAACTTGGAACTCCACGCTAATTGGTCAAAGTCTCTGATTAGCGTGCGGCTGCTTCTCATTCTGGAAAACAGCTGACATGTGAAAGTTTCAACAGCACTCAGCACCTGTGAATAACCTTCTCGGAGATGTTTTAAGCTGATGAGTGCAGTCCTATATATTTGTCATGGCTGGTAGGAACCTTAAGATTTAAATTCTGTGTGAGCATCAGCTGAAATCAGCAAACAGATCTGTGTGGTTTCATCAGTGTACAACAGGAGACATCTTGGAACATGTTGTTCTTGAAAGTTTCACTGCCCAAAATAACAAAACAAATGTCCATCTTTTGTTGCAGTCCTTGAAAGTTACAACACACTTGCATCATCTTTTCCTAAATATTAAATTTCCCTGGTGTGTGTGTGTGTGTGTGTTTGTGTTAGGGGGAGACAGAGCATATGTGTTTGTGGGTAACAGTGTTTATGTGTCTTCCTGCGACAATATGTGTTCGAGACAGAAACCGTGTGTGAGAGATTGAGCACACGTGTATTTGGATTTTCTTAGGAGAGACAGAGGGAGACAGCATATAAGCGTGTGTGTGTGAGTGTGTGTGTGTGTGTGTGTGTGTGAGACAGCAAAGTGAGGGAGTGTATGATAAATATTCAGTGTTTATCAGCATGTCTAGGGGTGTTAGCTGAGGTCAGGGAGATAGATTCCTCCTCATTGGGAGACTGCGGATGGAAAGCAACAACACGCTTTTGGGCCCCGCGGCACTTGATTCCCAGAATCACAAACAGCATCCGGCCCACAAGCCTCCATCAGTGCTAAGCCAATATTTATTTGCTCTGATAAAACGAACACAAAATGTCATTGTTCGCTATGCAGGGTGTGTTTGCCTGTTGGATTGTTTGCCTTCCGAAAATTGGAACTCTTTAGCAGTGATATCGCCGCAGGCTGTGCTGGTGTCATTGTGTCAAACGTCTGTCCACAGCTTCCTATCGACTTACAAGTTAACCCACCGAGGTGATACTGGGGAAATGATTATATGATAGTGATTTTTATCTGTTTTCCTATGGGAAAACAAACATGTTGATTGAGATGTGTAGAGTTCTTGTGAGTCAGAGCTCTATCCATTTTTTCATTGTTTAAATGTAATTGGATCTAAAATGAAACACATTATGATCAGTCAATCATTGAATCAATGCTGACTTTAAAGCTCAACACCTCACCTAACTCAAGCCGGATTAATGCTTGTGCGTCAGCTCTGTACGTGGCCTACGCCATTGTGAGCATTTATACTTGCGGTGCGGTGGTGTGTCTGTGTCACTGCAGTTACAGCGGACCCAGCAAGCAATAGTCGTCATTTCAACGTATTGGCTATATTTAGCTCCGATTTAGTCTAGCTACATGTAACCCAAATCTA
Source organism: Epinephelus moara (assembly GCF_006386435.1). Classification (NCBI taxonomy): domain Eukaryota; kingdom Metazoa; phylum Chordata; class Actinopteri; order Perciformes; family Serranidae; genus Epinephelus; species Epinephelus moara. The sequence continues at coordinate 7,046,028 of NC_065514.1, read as the reverse complement.
GCCGATTTAATTTTGAAATTGATTAAATGTAATTTCTGCATTGCAGATGGCGTGCGCTATGATATTCAATCACGTATGGAGAGTCAACAGTAATTAAAATATGTTTATCTCCATTTTTTGGACTTGGTCTCTACATAGCCGTATAATTGATGACGTCTACACTTTGGCTATGGTTAGACGTCTACCAAATTTTCACTGACAGCCCAAATTCAGCCGTGATTTAGCCTAGACGTCAGGTCTTCATGTAGACGGCTATTAGATGTTTTTTAAACCAAAACATGCTTGCTGGGGAGTTTCTGTGAAGTGCTGTAAAGTTTAGTTGATTCAAAACACAACCAAAACACACACTTTTAATGTGACTTAATAGTGACAATTTCAAACTCAAGTACACAAATCGGCTTCACTATAACTCGCAGCATTCACAGACAAACACTTGTCTTTATCTGGACACATTTTCCCCAAAAATACAACATGCTAATGTTTTTAGCACAAGCCTATGGCATTTTACATTGTATAAATTAGCCTAGTGGCTAACAGACTTTTCCTCTACTCATATGAAGCCACGGACAACAGCAACATTTAACAAAGGTAATGTTCCAAAATTTGGCTCCATTACAGTTCACAAGGTTCACTGACAAAACAACTGTCTTATACTAAACGCATTTTCCAAACAAATACAACATGCTAACATTAGCAGCACAAGGCAATTGCATTTTAGATTGTATAAATTAGCCTAGCGACGAGCAGAGATTTCCTCTGCTCACATGAAGCCAGGATAAACTGTTGACGAGCTGCAGCATGACGCATCCTGGGGGGGCAGTATTTGATGTGCATCAACTGAGGTGACGCAGTGGCGCCGGTGTGTTTTCAGCTTAACACTTCATATTATCCAAAAGCCTGAGTTACATTTAATTCCGATGAGGCTGGAAATGGACAGTGACATGAAGTTCCATGGGATGCGTCCAAGAGGCGATATTATTTTTCCTACTATGGCGAAGGCAAGACTTGCCTTACTCTGCCTCCGATTGACTTACCCTGACATTCTTACCCTACCCCTAACCCTAACCAATCTCATTCTTCATGCCTAAACCTAACCAATCCAGGCATAAAAGGCAATGACTACTAGCCAGTCAGAGGGACAGTAGGGTGAGCCAAGCCTTCGCCATAGTAGGAAAAAAAAAATTAGCGCCCAGGAGCACTGACGCGCATCTAGCTGTCTAAACATTGAAAATAATAGGGGCGTATTTTTTTATGCACGCCACCCACCACTGGTGTGTTTTGGCCTTCAAGCTCCCAATAAGGACTATGACATCATCTGAGTTAATTTGTCATACTATTAAAAACTTCTCCACAAAACACATCGCGCAACTGCACCTTCAAATACAGACAATCCCACATGTGGAAGCTTTAAATTGTTAGAATGAATATTTGATGGAGTATGGAAATGTAAGGTAACTAATTACTTCTGCAGTTGAGTAATTCCATAGGATTTGATGATGTAACATCTCATTTAAATCCATTTCTGCATTGCACTATACGACCAAGAATTGACAGTGTGCCAGGTGAAATGAACATGATTTTTTTTACATTTACATAACCAAAAAAACATTATTCTCACCATGTGGCATGCCTGACATTTCCCATGGCTAATAAATATACTGAATGCACCAAAAATATATTGAACGTGGCACTCGGCTATCACTGATCCAGTGAGAAATAACAACTCTCTAGTTCAGTCTGTCTCTCATTCGTTTTGTCTGGTCCACTTGCCGTCTCTTTTCTATTTTGCAGTCTCGTCATTTCCCTCTCCTCCCTGTCTTTTTATTTTCCTCCCTGTCTCTCTGACCCTCTCTCTTTATTGCTCATTCTCTCTGTCATTATCATTACTTTCCTCCCTCTCTCTGACTCTAGTTTTCTTTTCCTCTCTCTCTTTCTTTACTCTCTGTTGGTCTCGCTGTTGCTCCCTGCTGGCAAAAGCAGCAGGATGATTTTCTGAGCAGCATTTCATGTCTTATCTGATGACAATATTGTAAAAACATGAAGTGTGAAAGGCGTCAGAGACTAATCTGGCCTTCTAAATGTTTTCATGTGTTCCCATATTTGAATCATAGATTTCTGGCAGGCTTGGGGTTCATTGTAGCTACAGGGAGATGAGGAGGGAAACAGGACTGGCAGGTACACAAAGTGAAAAAATAACTGGAACTCATGGACAGCCTGACGGGAGCACCGGGACATTTCCTGGTGGCCTGACGGTTGTTTTGGCTTGCAGTGAACAGTCAGCTTGACCAGGGACAATATAACGAGCACGAATAAGTTGACAAACCTCTCAGGATCCATGTATGAGGCACAGTGCTCATGTACTCAGGCCGCATCTATCATTTCCAAACCACTTTAGATCAAACCACATTCACATGTCAAAGACTGATTCTGGTATTCCAGCCTCCTGCTAGTGAGCACCATTGAAAAAGACCGCTGCTAGCTAGCTAGCCCAATCACTGAGGGTCCATCTCCACGAAATCTGACAGCTGCGGTAGCTTGGAAAATAGCAGTATGGGTCCTCAAAGGGGAAACTTCTATTTTCAACCAGCTCTGTGTCACCCAGTGTGGGCAGGCAAAGTCATACAGACCTCTGCCTGCAAATGAACTCACTCACAGCATGGGGGCAAAGCCAAACACCTGAAGCTTCACACTCATTTGCTGGAAAAAGTCTGGCAGAGCTTAGCTGGTGGATGAGCAGGGAGATCCCAGTGCTTGAGGCATGAGAGGAAGCCAAGCCGTCCATTTGCACACACTGCACACAATGTGATTACAGAGCTGGTTCAAAATCAGCTGCTCTATGTCACAGAGCGACTTGTGTGCCACAGCGAGTACTACTTGCAGCATGTGGCTAGCAGCAAATCATTGCGCCTTGACGTCTGGCACTTTTGTCAGGCAGAAATGGGTGTGGTTTCATCTAAAGCGGGCTGGAAAAATGATAGACACTCTCGGGCCAGTGCTCCCATTCTTACATGTGATTGGTTGATGGCGACGCACATGGAAAATGGCCCTTAGCCTACACAGTTTGCACGGTGCAACAAAGAGATCATATGACATTAAAAGCGATATGTTTGATGCTAGGGAAAATACACATACACTGTACAGTGAAACAGGCAACAGTAACGTAACACATCAGCCATTGTTACACAGGCAGTTACAAAGACGATTAGCTCCACCTGCAGGTGCACGATGGCAATACAATACAATCTTACTATATAATGATGAAAACTCTGTCTGTGTGTCTGTTCCACGTTTTTCTCCTCACTGACTTGGTCAATCCATGTGAAATTTGGCACAGTGGTAGAGGGTCATGGGAGGATGCCAATGAAGCAATATTACATCAATTGGCCAAAGGGGGGCGCTATAGCAACC
>NC_065514.1:7012120-7042215 GCF_006386435.1 Epinephelus moara | reverse complement strand
TTTGGTATGACTAAGTCATGGTATGGTATGCTGTACATAATCACGGAAACTGTCAGTGTGTCATTCTGTCAGTCAGTCATTCTGTCTGTCCCACGTTTTTCTACTCACTGACGTGGTCAATCTATGTGAAACTGCACATAGGCATTGAGGATTGGCATAGGTAGAAGGTGACAAAGCTACCAATGGGTATGGACTAGTAATTTATTAATGTAGCCTATTGATGCACTAATAAATAGTTGAAAATATTGTTGCATCATATGAGAAAATGTGGCAAACTCACATATCATTTACATATCAAATATAACAGCAAAAAGATTATTTTCCTCATGCTGGAATTGACCAGAAATTCAGATTTTCAGATTTATATGCAGTATTGTATGTTGGGTCTTAGTGTACCCTTAGCTACAATATTGGTGTTATGGTCTATTCTTGCGAGAATATAGAAAAAAGCCATTTGTCAAATGCAAACAGTAGACGAAACTGAAAAATAGTAGTAGTAGTAAGTAAGTAAGTATGCAGTGAATTTTAATTGGCTGGCTGACAAAGATGGAAGCTTCTTTATTTATTTTTTTTTAAACTTTTGATATTAGTTATGTAGTTAAAGTTCAATTTAATTGACGCAGAGTGTAAGTGTATGCACACAATCATTCTGCCACATAAGAAAATAGAACAATGAGCACAGGTGAAAGAGCATTTATGGTGGTCTTCAAAAAGAAAATGTGAGAAAACTGTTCTACCTGTCGCATCAACAATTAGAGTTAGCCTACAAAAGTAGTGTGGCCTGGGATGGAGTCAAATTCCTGGCCTGAATTATTGTGTCAGTCCACCCCTGATAACAGGAACACCAAAATGCCCCCATTGTCTTGGCTTCTCATCAAATTCAGGATCTAAATCAAGATTCCTGTTATCACTTTTAGAGCTCTGTGTGGCTGGGCAGCCACCAGCAGTGGGGACGGTTGGATGTATCTTGCTTCAGGCTTGAAACTAAAGGATACTGTGCCTTTGAGATTGTGCCTTTGAGATTTTGGCTTCTAATCTTTGGAACTCAGTCCCTTTGGATTTGAGATCTGTGGGCATGCTAAAAAGGCAGCACAGGACCCATCTCTTTAAACTTGCCTTTGTTTACTTTTATTATTTTTATACTGTATTTGTTTTATGTCTCTTGCTTTGGTCTTTTATTGTGAAACACTGTGTGGCATCTATTTTTGAAAGGTGTTATCCAAATAAACTTTGCTTGCTTACTTACTTATCCAATATACCAGTACCACAAACTTGACTACCTTGTTTCAACCAACACCTTATTGATGCATCTGAATAAGGTTGTATTTATTTAATATATTGCCACTTTGACAGTCACAATGTGCACACCCTAACCCTTATCATAACCTAAACCTGATTCTAACCTTCATTTTAACACCATGTCTTAACCCCTGAGTACATGGTTAACCTTGTAGGGACCAGCTTTTTTATGTCCAGATGTAAGGTGAGCCCCCATGATTGTGTGAACAAAGGAATACTACCACAAAATGATCATCTGTAAATCAGTTAGTCGTGCTGCGTTACCTTGAATTTCTGAAGAAAACTTTGAAAACTACATTTACCAACAACGAAACTGTGTCAAAACATCAATTTACAAACTCTATACTTAATGCTACATAAATTACACTACACGAGTTGTGTGGGAGTGTGTAGACAAATGTTTTGATATAATTTTGCTGTTGTCAAACATGGTGGTACATCAATATGTGATTGCAAGAAAAACATTTTCTGTACAGAATCAGTGCAGCACGGTATGATTTACTGATACGCCAATGATCATTTTGTGAGTCAAGGATATCTTTAAGTAATGTTAATCTATAAGGGTCTGGTTACCCTCACACTAAAGGCCCTGACACACCAAGCCAACGGTTGGCAGTTGGTCAGAGAGGGGGTCTGCCCATTGGTCCGACAGCCCATTGGTCTGACATCCCATTGTTCCGACCATATTAAACCCATTGTTCCGAAGTCCCGTCAATCCGAAATCATCATGATGCCCTGTGGTTAAGGTCTGGTTAGGTTTAGGCACAAAAACCACTTGGTTAGGGTCAGGAAAAGATCATGGTGTGGGTTGAAATGAAAAAGAAAGTGGCAAACACATAAGCCGTGAGCCTGCTTCGCCTCAAGCCTTTCCCAGCTGACCCTAAGCCGGTCGCGGCGCACCATCAAGGCAGAAATACGCCCGCCGGGAGCCGCTCAGCACCGCGGAGAGCTCCCCACACAACCCCGACCCCAGAGTTGATAACAGGAGGTTATGGTGTTTCATTCTCTCCTCTCTATGACACTTGTATCTCGACCAGTAGCCTACTTTTGTTGCGTTGCTGATCCTCTATGGTACACAAATACAGTATAGCCTAGTATAATCACATATCAGAACAACGGGACGTCGGACTAATCAGAGGTCGGACCAATGAGAGGTCGGAACAATGCTACGGCACCGTCAAAGTTGGGCCGTCGGTGAGCGTTTGTCGCCCTAGTTTTTGCGGTGTGTCCGGCACTGTTGGCACTTCGGTGTCAGCGTCGGTGCCTTTTCGGCCGATTGAGCATGTTGAATCGGCAGCGGAGCTTGTCGGTGAGAGAGATCACTCTGATTGGCTGTTCAGGTTTTATTTCCTCGCCCCTGTAGCGAGTGAATCTGCCTGTAGTGAAACTCTGGTGCTTCCTCCTCAGGCTCCACTTCACTCAGCTACCCAACAGATCCGCGGCTTCTTCCCACTTTAACCTGAATAACAAACCGGGGCTTGCTGTGAGGCTAGGGGAGCCTTAGCCGCAGCATGACCGGAGGGAAGCACAGCCAGTTAGCCTCCGCTAGCCTCCCAGCTAGCCCCGGCTCTCTGTTTGGATCCAACCGGAGCACCGAGCCCTGGTTTGTTTTTCAGGTTAAAATGGGAAGAAGCAGTGGGTTTGTCGGGCAGTTGAGTGAAGTGGAGCCTGCGGAGGAAACACCGGGACCATCTGGATGTAATAGTTCCAGCTGTGCTCAGCTGACAGGATGTACCACTCTCTCACTCCGCTACTTTGTTTATCTCATGCATTCCTCGGACTTCCGGTTTCCCTTTTTGCATTATTTCCTTTCATGCAGGCGCAGAACGTACGTGCTACTTGGCTGTCAGATGTTGTCTTTGTAGTGTATTCAAATGCAACTGACACAGGGCGACGTGAGGCGATGTAGACGACACAACAGTTGGCTTTCGTTGCCGCTAGTTCTTTGATGTCGGTTTGGTGTGTCTGCACCTTAATCCCTCATCTGGTATGTCAGTATTAGGAGCAAGTGTTTATAAAGACCTTCATTAAAGTAGCCTGTAACCTGTACCTTTACTATGAAACCTTAGGCCATGTTTACACCAAGCAGTACGGTACAGTACAGTTCAGTTCAGTTCACATTTTTCCATTTCCACTGTCAAAAGTTGTGGATGGTACCAATGGAACCGTTCTGTATCATCCCCATTTTTGGTCCCCCCTCTGTTGGGGTACCTAGCACACAGATCTGGTACTAAAAGGTGGAGCTGTGAACACTGCAGTCCGTTAATTGGTCACAAGCAAACTTGACTTCGATTGAACTGAACCAAACAGGGCAAGTGTGAAAGCGCCCTTAGTTTATTTTGGATTTGTGGGATTACTATTATTTTCTTTATGGAAATAAATTACTTTTAATTTGCCATCAGCATTCATTTTCTGTATGAATATGTGTTGATGATCTGGTGATGTAACATGTTCTTTAGTTGTGGGTTTTCTGCCTATTCATCACCTGTGCTGGCTTGTCACTCTGCTGTGATGAGCATTGACACGTTTGTCCTGATGGCAACATGCGGTGATGGTGATGTTCCCAATTTGACACCAGTCCAATCAGTCTGTTAAAAACTAACCGCATTAAGGATTGCGTTTGATTGCTTTCACCCTGTACACTTTCAAACCAACACAATTTGATTCCAGCCCAAATGTCATCAGTCAGGTCCTTTTCCAAGAGGATTTACATGCAATCAAGCTGTCTCTCCCCTGACAGTACCAGTCATATACCTCACAACAAAGAGCCTAAAGTCTGCCAACAGTTCAGCACTGCCGTTGGCTTATCTGTAAGATGAAAAAAAAAATCATGCAAGACATGAAACAAATCACTTCATATGACACTGCCGTTCACTTTGGCAGCGTATGAGGCACCCTGCTGAGTGTGTGTGAAATTAGGGAGGCACTAAAAGGGCAGATAGCTTCGACTTAAGCACAGACCTCTTTTGCAAACTTGATTTGAGTGACAGAAACGCTGAAGCTGTGGTAAATTGCACCTCAGACTGACAACTATTCCTGACAGTAGATTTTCTCTACACTAATCCTTTTGATGACTAAGATGATTACTGCCAATCAAAGAGAGGGCAGACACAGGTGCCCAGTCAGTTTTTTTCCTCCCGAGATCTGCGGTTACAAAACCCGAGAGACGTATCACAGCTGCAGTGGAGGCAATGCCATTATTAATTATTAGAATTATATCATTTAGCTGGTGTTACATATCGAGCTTTAAAATACTAATTAGTCACGTCACGTCTGAATTTGGGACATTTTCAAAAGGGGCATTTCAGGATATAGTGACATTCACTCCACGAGTGTTACTTGAAAAAGTAAACCAGACTGGCCGACCCGTATGCTCCCACTCAGTGGATGGATGATGTCATAGGAAGCTTTGTGGTTGATTACTATGCCAATCTTACGAAGGAGGACGACACTTGAACCGTTTCATCCAGTTTGCATTGCTATTGAAGCTAACGTTAGCTAATGAGCTAAAAAGTAAGCATAATACCTTCCAAATTTCTGATGAGGTGGACATGATAACCCCTAATACACATGTTATTCATCTCTACAACAGGAAATACTTTTTCCCTAACCTGATATGAACTGTGCGCTGCACATGCGGCCATTTTTGATCATCGCCTCTGTTCAGTCCTTCCGTCTTACCACAATTAAACAGTTGTCTTCGTTTTTGTTGACGGGCAGTAGCAGCTGGTATGTGATAAAATTTAGGCTTTAAGCCATGGTTCCTTCTATACTGGCTCCCAAAAACACAACAAGATGACATTTTAAGACTCCTATGTAGTCTACAGCCCTGTGGTGGCGAGTCGTGTTTTGCCTCCAGTTAACAAACTTATGTCATTGTGACATTGGCCCTAAAGCCTAGTTCACATTACACAATTTTCACCACGATTTTGACGTCGCAGAGGATCTTGAGAGCCACCTTGGGCATGCTAGAAAACTGGAGAAGTCTGACATGACTGACAAAGAGCATCAGCCAATGAGAGGCGGGATACGTCCCACGTCAGCACGCAGGGGGACGGAAGAAATGTGAGGAGGACAAGCCGCAGGGTTGCCAGGTCCGCTTATTAGCCGCGAATTAGGGCTTGTTTTTTTGTAAAGTCGCTTACAAATATTGGTAGTCATGGGTTGTGGTTTTTTGGGCGTGTTTCTAAAGTGGAGTTGCTTATTTGGGCTTGCTGTCTAAACGTCGCCTTTCTCTATATATATCCGTCATTTCTTTTGGGCTTGTTTCCATAGCTCTGGTTGCTTGTTTCTCTCCCAAGATCTGGCAACACTGACAAGCCGGCAACAACAACAACAATGGCGGCGTCCACAGGATCACGGGGAGCTCGTTGTGTTTGGACCCAGGCCCTGGAGGCAGACCTGATTCAACACTGGGAAGAATATCCGTGCCTTTACGATGTGTCGTCTCCAAGTTAAAAAACGTAGTTTGGTGACGTTGCCGCGTTATTTGGGGCTCTGTCGACGAGGGCTCGGTGGAGAAAGCTTGTGGTGTGCACACACAGGTCATAACGCAGTTGGTGAGACTCCTGCTGACAGAAACATCTAAAACATCAAAGAACTAGTTTTAATCAAACTTGTCAAAAATGATCACTTCACTGTAAACTAAATTTTGACCAGGGATGCCCTATCTTTTGCATGTCACTGTACAGGACATGGTTAAGCCTCAGTCAGACCCAGATTAGCCAGTCAATGGTCCACCAAAATGGGAGTATCTGAGTGGTTAGTGACGTTAGCATCTTTTGTTGCTTGCGGCCTAACTGGCAGTGGCTAACATAGTGTAAGTGGTTTTGAAACCCACAATAATATCTGCTACATAGGGGGGTTTGGTAGGTAGTGTAAAAACTGCACACTCTTCTATGTTTGCTGTCAAAGCTTTCACTCTGCCAATGCAAACTGTGCTCTCTGTACTAACAAGTCCAGGTTTCAGGTCTCTTTACTGGTGTTGTGTCAAAGTCTGTTCCTCCATCAACATTTGTTTCCCGTATTAGACAGTTAGACAATTGGCTTTCACAAGAGTAACGTACCTACTCTAGTTGCCCAGCATATATTTGAATCTCAGAATTTAGGGAAGTGCACGACATCAGTGGAAGAATGTGAAAACATTTCTCTACTGACAAACTTTGCATGGATACATGTCGCTTTAGTAAGGTCATTTCAGGGGACATCAACAGAACAAAAACACATTTCTGAAGGGGACTTAAAATACTGTAGCTTCAGCTGTATTGTTTCAAATATCTGCTCTGTTGTTTTGTTCCTAAATGAGTCACTTTTATATACAGAAAATCTATTTGTTGAAACCAAAATCAACAGCTCAATCATGATCATCCTGACCACCTGTCCAGCAGCATGACAAGCTCCGGAAGAACAGATGATGTGACACCATTTTTAAAGTGACTAAATCGGATGCCAGTTGGCCACATAATGTTTGCTTTTTGTTTGTTTATGTGATGTGCTTATTCGCTGAGTGTCAAATAGATCTCTTACAGCAGATTATTTCATGGGTATTTCAAGTGCTCAGCGAGTGCCAAATACTGTGGGTTGGCAGCATTTAACAGTGGCTTTGTGACGTCCTCCCATAGGAGCTTAAAACACTTAATATATTGAACATTATGGCATAAATACAGCGTTTTATGGCCATCCATGGCAAATGGTTAAACACTTAGATTTCGGTAGAAAACACTGGGCTCTTTGAGGCAGTTCTTAAATAATTCTCCTTACAGCTACAGTAGGTAACTCTCATAAAAATAAGTTTATGTCATCTTTGCCGAAACTGTCACTGTATACACACAGTAGTACACGTGAATGTATGTTCCTACTCCTTGTTGGGGTGCTTCTAATGGCTTTTGCTCCATTACAACATATTGTCAATCCTTTCAATCACTGCTCAAGATCTGTAGTCAAACTGTCCAACTCGGCAGCGCTGATCGAAAATGAAACCAGATTCTGTTACAACATTGCCCATTTCTTACCTCAGACGTTTTCAGAAACATATTTTAGTGTACTGTTTAGCTGTAGAATGAAAAAGTTCACTCTGGCTGGTGGGTGGTGCATGGTTTTGGCTCGATTGTTTTCAACATGGCGGCCAGGTCACAAACTTTCTCATTTTACAGCTAAACAGTACACTAACATATGTTCTGAAAACATCTGAGGCAAGAAATAGGCAATGCAGGCTCATAATCTTGATTCATATTTGATCAGTGTTGCCAAGTTTAACAATTTAACTGTAGTTCATGAGCAGTGATTGACATGATTGACAGCTACCTTTGTGATTCCTCAGCTCTGATTGGTTGTTTATGTGTAGCCTTGTGAGATTCTTGCAGATGCTATTAGAAGCAAAATGAGAAGGTGTTTGAGCATGATTTTTTTTTCACAGATTATCTGTGTCATGCACAACTGTTTGGCTATACGGACAATTTCAGCTTGCTATTTTTATAAAAGTTCCCAACTATAGCTATAAACACAAAAAATATATGACCATCTGATGAACAGTCAACAATACCAAAAAGATGAAGAAGACTGTTGGAAGGACAAACTGTGGCAGTATCAGGTTATAATAGCCCTTTTTAAACATTTGCAGGAAAGCCCAATCAGTCTTCTTTCAGCATTGGCAGTATAAAAACAAAATCGGGGAGTGCAGCAAAATGCCGCCTACCTACTTTTGTTTATACAGAATGCGCCTTTTTCGGGGCAATGGGGGGCGTGAGCAAGTAACAAAACGTGTAGCTCAGCGTGTGATGTAAACAGTGACGTGGGAGGGAAGCCGCGGCTGGTCAGTCTTTTGATTCTCTCGTAAGTTCCTTCACCGTCCCCGTCATCTGACGGTTAATGGCCTCTTTGTTTGTGAGGGCAAGGAGGGCGCCCAATTCCTTGTCTCCCCAGTTGCTCATCTTTACAGTGTCTGTCAGGTTTGTGTTTCCCTCTTGCTACTAGCTGCTCACTAATTCCTGCTATCAGCTGTTTCTTGTTTATCCACCGCCAGTGGCTCGCACGTGCGGCGTCATCAACAGCTCCTCCCATGGCGGAAGGCCGCCTCGTTCTTTTTAAACCAAAAAGGTTCCACCAATATGTCTACCCTACGAGGGCGGAAAATTGGGCACCTTGGATCAACTCGCCAGCTCTGTGTGTCTAAACGCTCGCAGCTTGCCGGTAAAATGGCCCAACATTCACCGAAAATCTGGCAGTGTAAAAGGGGCTAATGGCTGCTCTGTACAACTGAATAAGACTGGATGTTAGATGGCAGTGAAGATGGACTTGACTAGTCCAGTTGCCTATGATATAGCACTTAAGATTACCATGTCCTGGATGACTGAGAATCTTTACTGACATGTCGCCAATCAATGCCCTTCGACTGGTACAGGAATTCGAAAAAACATCTAGGAAACAAGCAAGTCCAGTTGCCTAAGATTGGGTGTTAGCTGGTAGCCAAGCAGCAGATAAATGAGCCACTGATTTTCAAGCATGTATAAAGCAGCTGATACCAATCATCTATGCAAGTCTGACTTAAATGCTCTGCCGAAACTGAACTAAAATTCGTCACAAATATCATAGATTATAAAAGCAATGGACGTAACCACCAAGACGCCAATCACTGGTTTGTGGACTCCCATTGTTAAGCCTCAAGTTTAGCTTTTCGGTCTAGCCATCTTGGTTTCTTGGAGCCAGAGGTGACTATTTCTGAGTGAGAGGCTGGCACTGTGGAGGAGCAAGGTGTTGATCCAGTGGCATTAGAAAGTTACGATGGGCACCAGTGCACACTATTATGATGGACCCTTGTGCATGCTGTTTTGCATGTATTGTCCAGACTCAAATAATGACTTGACTTGGACAACATACGTATTATCTAGCAGTCATCATTGTATATCTGACAAAAATATCAAAGAAAGTATGACATATATAAAGACATTTTAAAGATTATATAGAAAAGCCTTTAATAATTTAATTTAATTAAATAATAATACATTTAATGTAATAATATTCTTTTTTACCATTTATCTTTGTACACAGGTATATTTTCAAGGTGGCAATCTGAATCACTCTCTCCACCGGCCCCTCCACCCCAGGGGCCCCAATGAATACACACTGCCTGCACTGTCTATATTTGCACCTTGGGTAGATCTGTGAAATGTTAACAGGTGAGTTATTTAGCCACTCTGCATTCAGTTGTCATGAAGAGGGAAATTAGCCTTGGATTCCAAAACCACTGTTTGTACCAGGCTGTAAACATGTTTATTTCTGCTGTAAATTTGGGCATTTCAACATGGTGGTCCATGGGGACTGACTTGCTTCTGGAGCCAACCTCAAATGGCCATTCAAAACACTGCAAATTTTGGCACTTCCACGTTGGCTTCAATTTTCAGCCCTGGAGTTTGCCACTTGCAAAACAAATCCATTGCTGCACATTTATATGTTTCTATTTTTGCAACCTGTCTCATGTCTTATCTGGTGTAGTGAACACACTCTTCGCCTAGCTGTGCAGTTACAGACAAAAAAATAAGCCTTTTCTTGTCAGTTTCAAAATTTGATTATTGTTTCACTGCAGCTGAATTGAATATTTTCATGTCAACACATCATTGCTTTTGGCTCGCTGTCACTCATCCCGAAGCCAAAAGAGGAAATACTGTGTAATTCTTTGCCAACAAATAAACACTTGGATGAAAACTGATGGAATCTTAAAAAATGTAATATCCCATGCAAAGCATGATGAAGGCAAATGTAATGTAGAGAGGCAGTGCTAAATCACCTTTTACACAGATCACAGCTACTGTGAAAGTCTAAAACATCACCAGAATGTATCATGTTGGCTGAGCTCTTTTCCTTTACACTCAAGTGTCCAACAAATACAGTAATAGGATTTCTCCAATAACACAGTAGGGGAGGAGAAAAAAGGATTTTGGTTTTAGTCTTCTGTGAACATTTTTCTTCTAAATAAAATCCACATTTGCTGAAAGCTGACTGTAAATATGAGCGCTTGAAGCTAAACCTTCTTTACCATTGAACTTGTGACTGTTTCATTGATTTGTTATTGCATCTCTCCACAGTATCACTTCTAATTATTCCGTTGTATCAGGAGGGAACTCAAAGTACAGCCTTGTTTTAAACCAGTGATTTAACAAAAAGCCCCCTCCATGATCTCTATCCCTACCACCACTAAACCACTAAAGATTAAAACCTCTTATTAGCCCTAAACACTGAATATGTCTCCATAAAGGAGGCCTGCTGAAGTCGAGGCAAAACAGGGAACAAGATTAGTCCAGTGCGTGTCGCTTGCCGCGTGCTCTGTTTGTCAGCTTCAATTATCCATAACACTCAGCCTTAATCCTCGTTGCAATTAAAATTCCAATTAGAATTGGAAAAACATATCCAGACACACAGAGAAGGAAGAGGGATTGGTAAATATTGGCCCACCACAGTGTCAACACTCAGAGTCGCAGTAGGAGGACACAAAGTAAAATACCGTGTACAATAGCTGGGGGAATCATCTCGGAATATAAATGCTCAATGCATATGCAGTAGCCATTAGCGGCATAATGTTGGATAAATAAGGGTACATTGATTTCCTAAATGAAGAAATTGGATAAGGATGATTGCATTAGCATATTTTAGATCGCAATGCAATCACTGCAAAATTCATTTTCATCTCATTATCTGCCATTGATAACTAATCTGATAAAGAAAGTGAATACTTGCATTTTCTATAAGCTGCCTTTCCGGTGCTTAGCGTACTGTATGAAGCTGCTCACATACAGTGCATACAGTCATGTACAAAAGGCTTTAGCTGCACTAATAAAAGGTTTGTTCACTCAAATTACAAACAGGACATATTTTGTTTCTTACCTCAAGTAGCATCTGGTGATGCAGATAGTTCGGGTTAGTTTTATTTGCCCAAGTTTTGAGATATCCATCTATAAGATGTCTGCCTCCGATTGCATCTGTGCCTTACCAGAGACACTGTCCTCATTATTCTGAAAAATTCAGAAACCTCACTGGGAACAGTTTTCAGAAGGAATACCTTTGACTGAAAAAACAGCCCCAGTGAAAGTGGTTGACAACGAGGTATCTCAAAAGCATCCCCAGTCGGCTGGGGAGGAACACCCAGAGTGTTAGCTGCAGGCCAGCAGCTGAGTTTTGGTACAGAGGAGCTTCAGAATCCATCATATAAATATGGTTGGGTTATTGCATTCATTACTTTGGTCCCCCTGACACTCTTGGGATGCTGCATTGCATATTGTTTCAGGTTCACTGTATATATATATATATATATATATATATATACACTGTACATATATACTGTATATCCTTGTGTAACCTCTTGCAGTGCAAAAGTGAAGTTGTCAGGCCCAGCGGTGGAGCCAGACGTTGTAAACATTTTGGGCTCAGCTCGTCCAGGGCCATGCTCCCCTGGGGAGATCCCCAGGGTGGGTATGGCATGGCATGAACGATTCCAATCACCTCTCTGTCAGGTGCTTTTTGAGGTTGGCTTGGGCAGTGGTGGTGTGTGGCTACAAATCATGATGAGGAAATCAACTCACTAGGTTGTAAACTCCTGTCCTACAGGCAGTACACCTGCAGCCTAATCAGGTTGGACAGGTAGTCCAGCTCCTCCAGGATGGCACATATGTGAAGGTTTGCTGTGTCTCCCAGCACAGTCTCTAGAGCATGAAGGAGATACCAGGAGACTGGCTGTTACACAGTGAAAGCTGGACAGGGCCGTAGAAGGGCATCAACCCAGCAGCAGGACCAGTATCTGCTCCTTTGTGTGAGGAGAAACAGGAGGAGCACTGAGCTCAACAAAATGACCTCCAGCAGGCTACTGGTGTGCATGTTTCTGACCAAACTGTCAGAAAGGCTACTGGTGTGCATGTTTCTGACCAAACTGTCAGAAACAGACTCCATGAGGGTGGCATGAGGGTTTGACGTCCTCTAGTGGGACCTGTGCTCACAGCCCAGCACCGTGCAGCTCGACTGGCATTCACCAGAGAACACCAGAATTGGAAGGTCTGCCATTGGTGCCCCGTTCTCTTCACAGATGAGAGCAGGTCACACTGAGCACATGTGACAGGCGTGAAAGAGTCTGGAGATGCTGTGGTGAACGTTATGCTGCCTGTAACATCATCCAGCGGTGGGTCAGTGATAGTCTGGGGAGGCATTTCCTCGGAGGGTCACACAGACCTTCATGTCATAGCCAACAGTAACCTGACTGCTGTTAGGTACCAGGATGACATCCTCAGAGTGATTGTCAGACCTTACGCTGGTGCAGTGGGCCCTGGGTTCATCCTGGTGCAGAGGGCCCTGGGTTCCTCCTGGTGCAGTGGGCCCTGGGTTCCTCCTGGTGCAGTGGGCTCTGGGTTCCTCCTGGCACAGTGGGCCCTGGGTTCCTCCTGGTGCAGTGGGCCCTGGGTTCCTCCTGGCGCAGTGGGCTCTGGGTTCCTCCTGGCGCAGTGGGCCCTGGGTTCCTCCTGGTGCAGTGGGCCCTGGGTTCCTCCTGGCACAGTGGGCCCTGGGTTCCTCCTGGTGCAGTGGGCCCTGGGCTCCTCCCGGTGCAGTGGGCCCTGGGTTCCTCCTGGTGCAGTGGGCCCTGGGCTCTTCCTGGTGCAGGACAATGCCCAGCCTCATGTGGCCAGAGAGTGTGTAGACAGTTCCTGGATGATGAAGGCACTGATGCCATTGACTGGCCCTCTCATTAACCTGACCTAAATCCAATTAAGCACCTATGGGACGTTATGCAGCTCACCGATGCCCTGATCCAGGTCTGGTAGGAGATCCCCCAGGACACCACCGTCATTTTGTCCTCAAGAAATTATACAATGTACATCAGTAAAGATAAGAGTAAAAGAGTAAAAAATATTTTGCTCATCAAGATCTGATGTGTGATTTAAGTGTTGCTTTTTTGAGTAGTGTACTTTAGATTTACCCATTAAATAATGTTTCACGTATTGTAAAACACTGTGTTGTCTTACTTTGAATTGCGTCCACAAACACAAAGATTGTTTTCCTCTCATGACACTATGCTCGATCACATGAGATGCTCAGAGGGGAGCTTTTTTCTCTTGACATAATTTGGTTGAACTGATCCTTTAAGTCTGACCTTCTATCAGAGTTCAACCTTGTTCTCATGTGACTGACTTCTAGACCAAAAACCCAAAAACAAAATGGAAGTGTGAACAGAATCTGAATTATAACCAAAATTACAGCAAACTGGGAGACTTATCCTCTAATTATCTGCAAATTACATAAAAAACAAGCCACATTATTAAGATATGAACACAACACAACAGCACAGTGTTATCAGCCGTCACAATCAAAGCCCATCTGCTTCAAAGCCCTCTTGTTCTTATACACTTTCATAGTTTGGGGCCTAAGAAAGTGTCTGTTTTCTATATTTATCCCAGATGAATATCAGTTTGCCTGCTCTCTAAGCCAGCACCACAGTTCAATATCCTGCTGTGTGTTAAGGGACGAGTGAGAGACTAAGAGAACACAAAAGAACAATGAGTGAGAGAAATGTTAGACATACATTGCTCGCATAAAGAGACGCACGCGCGCACGCACACGTCCGTATGCACGCACACAGCCCCTTGCAAACACACATAAAGACACACAATGAGATACACCAGAGACACGCAGATGAAACGCTTAAAGAAAAAAAGAGCCCTGTTATTGGAGCAACGAGGATGAAAAAATAGATGGGGGGGGGAAAAAAACAGTAAAATGCAGAGAAAGCCCAGAGTCAACCACAACTTCAGAGCTTCACACATGCCAGGGTGAGAGCTTGGCTGCTGGGGGAATGTGTCAAAGCGAGGCCCCTGTCTGAGGAGATTTAGGCCTCAGCCAGAGATGAAACGAAGCCTAACCTCAACACAGAGCCTTGCGGTCTTCTGCCTCACTCTGTGTGTGTGAATGTGTGTGTGTGTGTGTGTGTGTGTGTGTCTGTTAACACATTTGTCCCTGCATGTCTCCGGGAAGCTATCATAATGCGTGCACGCATGTGTGAGTCCATGTGCGTGCACCAATCCTTTTGTGTGGATATATGAATGAGTCCTAAAGCATGTGTGTTCGTGTGTGGATTCTTTCGCCCTGCATGAGTGTGTGTGTGTGTGTGTGTGTGTGTGTGTGTGTGTGTGTGTGTGTGTGTGTGTGTGTGTGTGCGCGTCTCACCACACTCCCCTCCTTCAGATCCCTCAGCCTCGGTTCTGCGGTCCAGATTTCATTAGCAGCCCTCTGGCTTCCCATCCGCCATCTGAATCTAATCCTTTGGCTTCCTTTGACATGCATCTGACTAATGAACGTCAATATTTTGGTTAGAGCGACCAGGATGTAAAGACCGAGAGCCTTGGTTAGGGTGAGAAGAGCAAAGGAGTGATGAAAGGATTGTGTATGTGTGTGTGTGTGCTTGTGGATGTATTTAGTGCCTATAAAGAAAAAAAAAAAAATTGGTAATTGTAAAAGAAAATGAGGAATTTTTAATCTCGCCATCACAATGATTAAGTTTAACCAACTGCTGCATTATGTGTGAGGGCTTTAATTCAAATTCCAGCAATAGTTCTGCAAAAAAAAAAACTCCAATCAAAAGAATGCTTGGAAAATTTGAGTGATTAAAATACCCAGATTCAGAAGCTCAGGTGAAATAAAATGTGTTCTCATTGTAACTAGGTGACATTTGGAGGACTCTTGTATTCCTACTGAACTATTTATTCAGCGAGAAGCCTGCAAGATCCAGTTGGGACTGGAATGAAATGGTTCACAGAGCAGAGGAAATAAACAGGTCGACACTTTCTGTGCAAAACTAAATACATTTTTTCTCACTCATATGTACAATTGAGATTTTCTGAAACTTATTTTAATATAAAATGTCATATTAAGACACATCCTCATGTCTTAGAGACATGCAGAGTATGGAGGTACACCACCTACCATCTGACAAGACACAACTGTCACTTTGTCTGCACATGACAACAAAGACATTAGGGTAACACTGTGGTCATGTCAGATGAATTAGGGTTAAGATGTGGTAAGGCAATTAAAACACTTGGTTAAGGACAGGGGGAGGTTGTGGTTACTGTGAACAAAAGATGACATTTTAATCTATGATGGGGCACAAGATGGTCTCTGCCATTAAAAGTCAGACACTCATCCACCGCCCTGAACAAATCTGGTTTGTTGTATTTTTCTTGGTTGAGACAGATTCATCATATCGTGTTTTGTAGGGATGTTTCAGGTGATCGTATCAATTTGTACTGCGGTGATTTTCACTCTCCTCGCGCTTGGATTTGAAACTTAATTCTTGTGTTTTTCATTAGAGTAAGCGTAAAAGGCTCGTTTACATCACTTGTCTTGGATCAGATGTTAAAAGGGCATCTACACCCCTGAACATTAACAATGGTGCTGCTACGGAAGCCCTGAGAGGCAAGAGGCACGTGAGAAAAATACATTTTTGGAGATTCATATTCTAAGTCTTATTATCTTAATTGTTTTGTTTTTCTACCATGTTTATGCATTCCTGAAATAAAATAAAATAAAATAAATAGCATCTGAAACAGGTGGGAAAAAAGTTTTGCCAGTCGGGGAAAAAAAAAAAAAAATCAGGATTATTTTTTGAGTTAGCTTTTTTAATTTTTATTTTTTTGTCAATACAATTCATGCTTAAAGGGATAGTGCACCCAAAAATGAAAATTCAGCCATTATCTACTCACCCATATGCCGATGGAGGCCCTGGTGAAGTTTTAGAGTCCTCACATCCCTTACGGAGATCGGCGGGGGGAGCTGCTAGCACACCTAATGGTAGACGGTGCCCCAGACTAACGTCCAAGAACACAAAATTGAATCCACAAAGTATCTCCATACTGCTCATCCGTAGTGATCCAAGTGTGCTGCAGCCCCGACATAAAAAGTTGTTTGGAAAAACATCATATGAACTCTATTTTTATCCTCACTGTAGCCTGTAGCTCTGACTGCTTCTCTGTGCTCCATATTTTTCACATAACTTTCAAGTAACCTAGAGAAATGTTTCTGGCAAACATTTTTTTACACATGGCAAAACTTTTTTTCCCAGATGAAAAAGTAACTTAGAAAGATAATCCTGGCAAAACTTTTTTTTTTTTTTTTTTTTAACCTGTTCTTAAGTCATACACACAGGAGGCAAAAATATGTCAGACTTAAGAAATGGATCACCAGATTTTTTTTTCCCCTCACTAGCTTCTCAGGGTTTCCGCATGCTTCCTTGTCCATATGTTTGGTCCTAAACATTCACCTTCACCATGTTACCCTTCTCTCACATTAGATCTGTTATTTGTCTCTGTACTGCTCATCATTTGGTGTGTCTTGTTATTTGTTGATGCAACTTGGGGAGAATTTAGGAGTGCTTGGTTTGCTGAAACAAATCTCCCCTCTAATCCAAAGATGTACGCAGCATTGTCATGGCAGTCCAACCCCAGGAAATACTGGAGCAGTTGGTGTAGTGGGACTGAACGAAAGTGTGTCTGTGGATGTGTGTGTCAGCCGAGAGAGAAGGCTCCAGCTAAAGCGAGAAGAGACTCTTGACACTTGTAAGTGAGAGAAGACTGGGAAGTGTGGATATGTCTTCTCTCCTTTCCTTTAACTTCTCTTTGCCCAGAGAAGATGAACTGAGTTCATATGCTCCTTTTCAGCAACTCCTTCAAAATCACTCAGTTACACACTTCACACCTGGGAGCTACCGAGTACAACCACAGTATTATACTGTTGGCTCTGAATGGTTCCACTTGGAGCAGTTAGGGATTAAGCACTTCCCTCAAGAGCAGCTCACTGGTAAAAGGGAGGAAGAAAGCTCTTTCTCTCCCCTTATTCCCAGATTCCCTCAGTCACCCAAGGGATTAGAAACAGTGACCATCTTTTCATAAGCCTGTTTCTCACCAGTCGTTTCCCCTCAGTATATGCTACGGCCACCCTTGTGTGTCTGAGACAGTGAGGAGAGACAGAGCGTAATGAATTGTTATCCTCGGGCAGCTCAGGCTAAATGTTGGGGTTTAAGTAAATATTCAGTGTGCTCTTCAGCGTGTGCTAACGTTTGGCAACAAGGCCAAGACAGGGCTTCACACACATGCGAATAGGAGATCTTATACTCACAAATGTCATCACATTCTCATCCAAAGTCTTCACATATTGCTGATTTGTCTAACTTCCATGTCTACATATCATGCGCTAGGTATCCTTTGGTGTCTGCTCTTGACA
Source organism: Epinephelus moara (assembly GCF_006386435.1). Lineage (NCBI taxonomy): Eukaryota > Metazoa > Chordata > Actinopteri > Perciformes > Serranidae > Epinephelus > Epinephelus moara. Next base: position 7,024,668 of record NC_065514.1, on the reverse strand, counting down.
TTCTGGGATGGGCTGTCAACAAAAGCACGTGACTAGGTTTAGGCAACAAAGCCAACGCACTCCCATTCTGACCTTGTCACATATCAAGGTTTGGTGATGGGCTTTCCACGTATAGATACAACGTGCAAGGCACCCTGGGTGTGTTGGTTGTTGACGCTCTGGGATGCCGTGTCAAGTTCTGCCTGTTATGTGCATTGTCTTTCTTCAAAATGCACTTTAGTTTTCACAGGAAATTTAGCGTTTGCATCAGTCTCTTTATAAAAAAAAAAAAAACATCGCAAATTGACGTTTTTTTTCCTTCAGCAACAAACGCACATGGTTACATTTTGCGAACAAACACACATGGTTGGGTTTAGGGAAGAAGAACAGGGTTTGGCTTTACAGTGTTAGGGGAAGCAAACACCAGCCTCCCAGGTAAAAGTCAATGGTTGTCGGACCCAGATTGATTCAAAACACACATTAAACACACATCAAACACACATTAAACATGGCTTAATAGAGACAATTTCAAACACAAGTACACAAATCAGCTTCACTATAACTCACAGCATTCACAGACAAACACTTGTCTTTTGCTGGACACATTTTCCCCACAAATACAACATGCTAACGTTATTAGCACAAGCCTATGGCATTTTACATTGCATAAATTAGCCTAGTGGACTTTTCCTCTACTCATATGAAGCCAGGGACAACAGCAACATTTCACAAAAGTAACGTTTCAAAATTCGGCTCCATTACAGCTCACAAGGTTCACTGACAAAACGACTGTCTTATACTATACACGTTTTCTAAATAAATAACGTGCTAACGTTATTAGCACAAGCCTATGGCATTTTACATTGTATAAATTAGCCTCGCAATGAGCAGAGATTTCCTCTGCTCATATGAAGTCAGGATAAATCACACACAAGTCTTTGAATGCTACTTGTGGAGGCTTTTTGTCTACACAATTTATTTCTTATTTGTGAAATTAAAGTAAATAAAAGCTTCCTTTCCACTGAGGGAAATGGTTTCAGCTTACAAAAGTAGACAGGAGGTCTGCGTCACTGCGATGTGTAGTTACATTTCTGGGGAGGTGAACGTCAGGCGTTCTTGACCTGCAGCAGTTCCCGCCTGACACCCCCAGGCAACGTTAAACTATAACGGCAACCAGCTGCACATCACACCGATGTGAAAGTATGGCTTTTTCCTTGGTGTCTGACACCAGAAGTTAGTGTGTGATGCCCAGGTGCCGGATTTCGACGACTTCACAGTGAGACCGGGTTGCAGAAGTAAGTGGTTAGGTTTAGAAAAAAACGTCATACGGTTTTGCACTACATTCGGACTTCGGAACAATGGGTTTAATATGGTCAGAACAATGGGCTGTCGGACCAATGGGCAGTTCTCTTATTATACTGTCATGACAGGTGCCGTTTGACGTACTGACGTATCATAACACCACGAAAGGTTGTGTCCAGTCATATTACTAATTGACAGTGCCTGCCACAGGAGGTAGCTTTTGGCATTGTTTCATTTTTACTTATTTAAAATTTGCTTTATTTCATTGCAAACCTAAAATATAATGGTTACAGGTTTAGGTTCTTTAACCTTGGCATATTTTTATGTATGAATTACTTTAAAACTTATACTTCTAAGTTAAAATATGGGCCAATGTGTATCTTTCCCACTCAAATGTGAGACATGTTGTACTGCACTAGACTCTGATAAACCTTCAAGCAGCAGAAGCCTTTTAGAATGATGAATATACAGCACAGCCTTTCACTCCAGCTCTGAAACAGGCATGCTGATACATAAACGTTGGCTTATGCAATAAAGTCTGTGCTGCTGTTTTCTAATTTAAAAGTATTGGCTTTGGTTTTGTTGAGCAGATTCAGGCTAAAAAATATTGTGAGACTCTGGCTGGGATGAACGGCGCTGTGTTGGACACAAGCCAAACTCTCAGTCCCATGCGATACTCTGTTACATCGTATGTGCTTTAGCATCCTGTGGCAAACATCCACCGTCTTTCTTTACCCTTACAAAGCCAGCCCACAAATAGTCATTGTGGTCTGGCGAGGCTCAACAGGCATTCTAGAGACAGGTCTAATTTCAAACAGACTGTAGAATAAATGATTGACATGTGCTCTCCTTTGCTGGGACGTAATGTAAACCTTTCCTGCACCTGATTGGAAGAACATGCCGGGCGCTGGATTGTCACTGATCTTTACTTTTAGTCTTCAGACTGGAAATGCTGCTCACTGCATGTGAACATTTTGAGAAGCTGATAGTTTCGTCAACGTCTAAAATTGTCTGGTTCATTGTCTTTTTCTTTTCCCAGTGGCTGTTGACACTATTAGATCTTGGTCTTGTTGACGGACGACTTGTTAGAGTCTCTTTGGGGACTTTTTAACTTGATGGGAATCCAAATACAAAATAATCTGACCAAACATCCACTCCATCCAGATCCTGGATTGACCAGATGGTCGGGGTGGTCAAGCCTAGCGTGACCTCGCTTTACAACTTCTAGACAGAGATACTGTGAATAGCAAAGACAAAGAAGTAAAGGGAGCTTGAAAGGCATCGGACCATGGGAGTACAATTGACAGTAGCAGATTGCAAACAAGACTTCAGGGAAATAGAGAACATCTAAAATGTAGAGATTTAAAAAATTAGAGTGGACGTAGAAAAGAGGGACAGTTTCTTAAGTGCGTACATGTGCGTGCGTCACATCCCATTCTTAGCAAGCCTTCAATCAAGATGTGATTTACAAGCCTGGGTTTCTGTTACCACATTTTACTGCCTACAGGCCTGTGAGCAGGGGCTTTTATTTGGCAGGAGCTTAAACTCTAAGAGTAACAAGTTGGGGTTTTTTATTTGGCAGCGGTTTCCAACTGCAATGGTTTTCTTCAGGTTTCCTGACCGCAGAGCAGAGGGGGGGAGGAGGGGGGTAAGGGGGAAAGGAGGAGGAGGAGGAGGAGAAAAAGCAGGCAGGAGACGAGGAGAGCGGGAGAATGAAGAGGGGGAAGGCGGTGTGATGATGTGATGTGAAGGTTTGTGTTCGTGTGTGTAAGACAGAGACAGAGAGAAGGATCCGAGTGAGAGTGTGTGAAAAGGCATCTTGGAGGTAGTCTGACAACATGAATCTGCCTCAGTACCACATCCAGACAGATGTAGACCAACAGGTAACCAGCTACAGTGTGCTACTCACTGTACTGAAACCTGCCTGTATACGCTGCCTTCCAGAGTGAATTTTGCTTCAAAATGTAGTCATGAATTTGTAGAAAGGAGTGCCTTTTTCGTTGTTGTGGTTGGGTGGATCCCCTGGGTGAAGCAACTCCAACTCCACCCACCATTTTCGATGAACCAGCTCAAGAGAAGGCCTGGTGCAATACATACAGACAATAAATGTCAAGGTATGTAGCGCTCAGCTCAACCTTTTTTATGTGCCAGCAGTGTGACGAGCCCATGAGTGTCCAGTCTGCATCGAGTGCTGCATGTTTGCTGTTTTTTTTTGTTCGCTGAGAGTTGAGAAATATTCGGCTTCTGGTAAAACCCCACAGCCGCTTACCGCTAGCCCCTTTTACACTGCCAGATTTTCGGCGAATGTTGGGCCATTTTGCCAGCAAGCTGCGAGTGTTTAGACACTCAGAGCCGGATTGGCGAGTTGATCCGAGGGGCCCAATTTTCCGCCTCGTAGGGTAGACATATTGGCGGAACCTTTTTGGTTTAAACAGAACGAGGCGGCTTTCCACCACGGGAGGGGCTGTTGATGACTTGTGGGAGGAGCTGTTGATGACGCCGCACNGATTTTGTTTTTATACTGCCAATGCTGAAAGAAGACTGATTGGGCTTTCCTGCAAATTTGCACAATTCCTGTTAAAAAAGGGCTAATGTCAAGCAAACCGTTTGCCTCAAATATTCAGTACAAACTAAACAAAAATGATCTCTCATATCTTTAATTTGTGAACAACAACAGTAACTCAGAGTGAGATTCAGATTCTGNTTTGTTTTTATACTGCCAATGCTGAAAGAAGACTGATTGGGCTTTCCTGCAAATTTGCACAATTCCTGTTAAAAAAGGGCTATTGTCAAGCAAACCGTTTGCCTCAAATATTCAGTACAAACTAAACAAAAATGATCTCTCATATCTTTAATTTGTGAACAACAGTAACTCAGAGTGAGATTCAGATTCTGTTACAATATTAATAGTTCAACTAAATAAAATCTACTACAAATTACACATTTAAACAGCTCCCAAATACAAAAAATGTCTCCTCTAATCATCACGCTGTAACCTGTGACAGGTTATGATACGGATATGGAACCACCGTGGAGTCAGTAATAATTTCATTCTAGCCATGCTTGTTGTTGCTGTGGGTAACAGTATGATGTCAATACGTCAACAAGCCGAAATATCAAGAGTATCACGATATGAATTGTTCATATCATATTAAAAATGATACCAACATTATTGATGATGATGATATGGCACAACCCTACATCACACAGCTGAACAACAATGGAGGGGAATACTGAACCCACACAGACTGGTGGGTCTTCCCTTCATCCAGAGCAAGTAGGTATGTTACTTTGTACCAGCATTTATTCTGTATCATGGTCACCAGATGCAGCCAAAGCATCTCAACTGACTGCCCCCTGGAAGTTTGTAGTTTTTTTTGTTTGTTTTATTTTTGTTAGTCAGTGTGCAGTGTACTTCCAGGGATGTTTTAGTCTGTTAATTAAGCTGCAGAGTAAGTGCTCTTCACTTTCACTGCTCTTTGATACATGCAGCTGCAGACACAGAGACAGCTGACCAAAAGGTGAGAGGCTGTGCCCCACAAGGCTCCAAAATCACGTCATGTTTTGCCCTCTGGCTTTTGTTTGGTATCTAATATCGGCCAAAAATGTCGCACATTGTTTTCATAGCTTGTTCTATATGTTATGTGAATGTAGCTGTCACACTGAACGTCCTGCTGAACCCCGTTCAAACCCCGTGTAAATATAGAGGCTGCGCGATTGCACTGGGGCCTGTGAGGTGGGGGGCACATAGAGAGAGTGGGCCCTCCAACAATGTGTTGGGTGAAGAATAGGCCCCTATAAGTGATTGCCAACTTTGAAATATGCCTGTGTTCAAAGAAGAATTCTCATTGAAATCAAAACCAGTGCCATTTGCTGTATATTGAGAAATATTTACGTGATGTTGTCTAGGGTTGTCATGAGAACCGATAGTTCGGTACCAAGTCGATGCCAACATGCAAAAAATACGTCAGTACCTGTTTTTTCTCGGTACCATAAGTACCGGATAAAACTTTGCCCTCAGCGGGCCGTGTCGATTCCTGTCAGAACTGATGGGGGCAGTATACACGCGTCAGTCGGTCCAAGGATGAGCGCCCAAGAAGAGCGCCTGTTCTCCATCGTCTTTGCTAGAAACATGGCTTCTACAAGTGCTAGAGCTTAGATCAGGCCCAAAAAATCCAGCCCAACCTCAACCTCCCCCCCTCAATTTCTGTTTTTTTGCATTTTTATCGTGGTATTGAATGAGTATTGAGAATCGTGGAAATTCACTGGTATTGGTATCGACTACAGAAATTCTGGTATCGGGCCAGTCATAATAGTGTGCACCAATTGCAATTGACTTTCAGATTCAGATTCAGAATCAGAATACTTTATTAATCCCCAGGGGGAAATTGTTTTTGTTCCAATGCTCTGTGCAAAGCAGAAATAGAAATACAGCATGAATGGAAACGAGATAAAGATGAAGATATAAATAAAATACTAAAATAGACAATGAAATAAATAAAATAAAATATTAAAGTAGACATTAAAATAAAATAAAATATTAAAGTAGACATTAAAATAAAATAAAATAAAATATTAAAGTAGACATTAATATGAAATAAAATAAAATATTAAAGTAGACAATAAAATAAAATAAATAATAAAATAGTAAAGTAGACAATCTGAAATATATATATATATATATACTTATGCCACTGTCTCAAACTCTATATGGAAAAAAAGGAGCAAATAGAATAGTAGGATAATAGAATAATAGGGTACAGCCTTAAAACAGTCATCCATGTCATTTAACAAGCAGCACACATGATAATAGCCTCACATTGAAGTTTACTTACAAAGCACTGAAATCAGGATACAGTAGGTAATTTGCAAAAACAACACAAAATGGTGGTAATGCTACATATATCACTCCTGAACCTTAATCACCACTTGGAAATCCCTTCACCGTGACAGCCCTGTATGGATGGTTTTAATATTACATTATCTGTCCAGGTATCCAGCATCATTGCCAAGTCTTGCATCACCCACATGTTATGCTGCCTTCACAGCAAGGGACAGAAATACAAAAATAGATGAATAAATATTCATTTATCATTGACATTACCTCTGTATCGAGGTACGCGCCGATCAGACTTACTCTGCCACTCAACTGGTGCAAGATGAAGACAACGTGTGGAACAAACTGCAAACTTTGCATAATTAATTCCACTTTCACACACTTTTGAAACTTTCAAAAGCAAAATCAATGTCTGTTCGAAGGTGACGGTGGTCGCAGATGCCCTTCCTGTCACTTTGGCTCAGACGCTTTCTTAGCTTTTGCCAAGATAATGTCAGTCCATCCTCCCCCTTTTTTCCCCTGTACATTTCCACCCTCCAAAAATCCAACTGAAACATAGAACGCATCATCTGTGGGATGTTCACGCTCAGGTCACTGCTTGGTGAAATTACAGAGTGGATACATATTGTACCATTACACCGCTGTGAGTGAGGAGGAGGAGGAGGGGATGCGGGAAGCACAAGAGCAGGAGGAGGAGGTGGAGAGCATGAGACGAAAGAATAAAGATGTTAAAAGGGGATGAAGGGGGAAGGTGGAGATGAATGGACGAGCCTGAAAGAGCAGGTGAGGAGGAGGAGGAAGGAAAATATGTGGGAAAGGACAAGGGTGGGAGAGAGGATGAACAAGCGGTGGAGGAGTACAGAGACGGCGGACACAGGAACAGTTGGCTCGGGGATTAGTTGGCTCTGTCACTGTAAACTGTTTCATTGAGTAGTTTCCCTGTTGAAAGTTTAAACCCAATGAGACCTCTGTATACCTCCTCAGAAAACACAGCGCAGGATGGTTGGTCACACTGATGTGGGATCTGACCAAACGTCTGAAATGTAAATAAAGAAACTCTCACTCTCTTTTTTCTCTCCATCCTTCACCTCTTTCATCTCAGCTTCCTGCCTCTTCCTTCTCTCTGTGATGCTTGGATTCCCTCTCGACCTTCACCCCCCTCTGCTGCACGGATACAGCGTGTACCTGTTTAGCAGAAACGATGGCACATCCTGTGCACACCGAACCGCGCGGATTTGTAACCTGAGTCACGTTATGATGGTGCAAACTTGATTATTTGTCTTTCTCTGCTCTGTGCTGTCGGGATAACAGATCAAATCCTGCCTGCATTTGCTTTGGAGCAAAATGTTTTCATTGGTGTCTAATAAGCGTACATCTCCCGGGGCGACACATTACACCCCCATACTTTTGTCCAAAAACCTTCTACATACCTATGCCCTGGAGGAGTTTTTAATTCAGAGTAGTTTTAAAGAAGGGGGCTGCTTGAGAGGCATCTAGCAGCAGAATCACCGGAAAGAAATGTTGGTATTGTACATTTCTGCAAATCACAATTTCTAAAGTGACATAGTACATATAGCGAACCCTGGAGGCCTGTACTATGAAGCCAGGTCAACTTACCCAGGATATCTTCTCGTTATCAGCTTGACTAACCCTAACATTGGACATCTGGATAACCGGTACTACAAAACTGGTTATCAACTAGTTCAGTCAACTCTGGGTGCTCCTATCCAGCCACAAGCGCGTTCATGTGGAAGAAGCGAGGCTGTTAATTATGAGCGACATCATCAGAACCATAAGTGAAGTAGGCTGCTTCATATTATGAGATGAAACAGTATCGAAAGTGACTGTCACTGAGAGACAGTAAAATGTCAGTGGCGTGGGAAGTAAACGATACTCTGTATTCATATTACGGAAAATGTAGAAACAATATAAATACTATCCAAAAATTCACCTTTGGTCGAGACTTAAACTACATGTTGGTATCACTAGACTATATGTGACATTAGTATAGACTATTGTTTTGCTATGTAGTTGGATAATGATGAAACTACTCTGAATATGTCACATAAAACACTTTAAAGTAACACCAGACAAAAAGTAGCCGTTAATGACTGATGAGGTCCGTTTTGCATTTATGATAACGGGAGCCAATTAACAGTGTGTGGATTATTTTACTAAGTAAATATTATCTGTTTTATCCTAGTTCTCATCACACAGGTGTCTCGTGTTATGTTGAGCTTCAGTGATGAATCAGAAGCCCCTTTTACACTGCCAGATTTTCTGCGAATGTTGGGCCGTTTTGTCGGCAAGCTGCGAGCGTTTAGACACACAGAGCCAGATTGGTGAGTCGATCCGAGGTGCCCAATTTTCCGCCTCGTAGGGTAGACATATTGGCGGAACCCTTTTAGTTTAAAAATAACGAGGCGACCTTCCGCAACGGGAGGGGCTGTTGATGACGCCGCACGTGCGACCCACTGGCGGTGGATAAACAGGAAACAGCTGATAGCAGGAATTNGAGACAAGGAATTGCACGCCCTCCTTGCCCTCACAAACGAAGAGGCCATTAACCGTCAGATGACGGGGACGGTGGAGAACGGGCCAACTTACGAGAGAATCGCCGAAGGACTGACCAGCCGCGGCTTCCCTCCCACGTCACTGTTTACGTCACACGCTGAGCTACACGTTTTGTTACTTGCGCAAAACTTACTAGGCGCATTCTGTATAAACAAAAGTAGGCAGGCGGCATTTTGCCACACTCCCCGTTTTTGTTTTTATACTGTCAATGCTGAAAAAAGACTGATTGGGCTTTCCTGCAAATTTGCACAATTCCTATCTAAAAAGGGCTAGAGTGTAAAATATCAAAACTATCACTGTGGACTAAAATAAACTTTACATAAGTTAAAATCCTGCTAAAATCATGTGTTTAGTGTTGAAAACAATCTCTGTGTTTGTTAGAATCTGTGTTTTAAAACCAGTGAAAATAGAGCCTTGAAACAATGAAATGATTCTACTGACCTCTAACAATATATAAACTCCTCTTTTTTACCTGAGACTCACGGCTTTCATCCATGGATATTTTTTTCTCCAGTGATCTGATTGGTCAGAGGTCGAGGTGCTGACAGCCTGTGATCCGATACTCTAAACATACCCTGCTCTGGAGCAGGTTAGCTGTTTAGCATCAGTTGCCACAGTGATTTATCCTGGTAAAAAGAGAACCTGCCTCATAGTGCTGAAAACCCAGAGTTAACCCTGAAGTTGCATCGCTAACTGCACATCCTGCTTCGTAGTACAGGCCTCGGGCCAGACAATGGTGAGGCATACTGATGCTTTCAAAAGTCAGAAAACATCGCAAGACCTACAAATCACACACAAATAAATACAATCAGCTGTTACCTGTCTGCACATAATCATGATCCATAAATACCATATCAAATACATATAAACACTGTCAACCTTTCAGCATCACAGTGAGGTTGGTTACTGATATTCAATTAAGCCTGCAGCTGTTTTTAACATGACAGCTGTGACAGCAATACATTTAAATTTAAACACTTGTTCACTGTCTTGTCAATCAAAACACAATCACCACACAGAAACCATTAAACATTATATGACACTGTACCTTGTTCCCATTCCAGCCGGGTGCTGAACTATACAAGAAGAGCTTGATATTGCAGAGCAACTTTGCTTATCTTCCCTCCTTTGTTCTCAAACTTTTCTGCTCTACATCCTATTTCCTCTAGTAGAAGGTGTCAAAATAAAAGCCCCATATGATCAAAAAGGGGACCACCAAAATAAAGGCTGACCACTTGCTGTTTTTCCAGCAGAGATAATGGCACAAAAAGCTGTTGTTTACTCAAAGACATTGCTGCATTTTGTGCCATTGTTTCTCCCCAAGAGATCACTGTGCTTCCTGCTGAGATAGTGGCACGAAAAACTGCAGTCTTCTGTTCAAGACCGACAAACAACAAACCATTTGTGATTTGGTGAGCCATTGCTGCATTTCTAGTGGCTTTTTTTTAGCCATTAAATATGTGTTTTTTAGCTACCAACCATTCACTGTTTTTCCAGCGAGGATGATGGCACAAAAAGCCCTTGTTTTTTTACCAAGACATTGCTGCATTTCCTACTGGGATAGTGGTATGAAAAACAGTTGTTTTTCACTGGGATATCACTGTGTTTTCTTCTGGGAAACCTTCATGAAAAGCAACTGCTTTTTGCCAAGACATAGCTGCTTTTCCTGCCCCCAAAACATGATCTTTATCTAATCATAATCAACAAGGTTTCAAACTATCTGCAAATGTAAATGTAACTGATCTGTGGTTTGCAGAAATATACAACGCCAACTTTGTCTTTTCTGGCAGTTGTGTTGCATTTAGAATGGATCAGCTCGTTTGAACATTTCTTTGGCAGCAATCCATCAGTGTTACATTAAATATGTCGAAGAGTAGTTGGAACCTTGAAGTGCCTTTCAGACAAATAAAAACATTTTTATTCTAAGCAAATGTCGTGACAGTCGTACAGGTTATCTCTGATCTGAAGTATGATCTCCATTAACCTCACTGTCTGAATGTACGTATTACCCGAACCTCGAAGATATCGTCCCACAGGATTCAGTTTACCTCTAACAAAAAAAATTCTGCAGAATGACAACTGCTGCAGAGGCAGCAAAAGTGTCTGTCTGAACAAAGTGCTCACGTCTTTGCTGGATCCTTTTCAGGGAGCACTTTCATCATTTGACAAAAAAAAAAAGCTGATCCTGTCACGATGAAAAATTTATTTGAATGTGCTTGAGGTACACATAATTTATCTTGCCAGACATTAGAGGCCTAAAAAATGGAGCAAAATTCTTGAAAGGAAGGTAAAATACAATGCGTTTTTTTTTCTCCTTGTCTCTCACCATTAAATATTCATCTAAATACCGCTTTACCCCGTCTAGTTGACACAACAGTTGCCCCATTTTATTTTTCATGAAGCCAGCCTGTTGTCAGTGATGTCTGAGTGTGTGAATTAACTCCACTGTCCTCTCTCCTGAATCTTTTCACACCAGCAGGAAGCTAAAAAAAATAGGCCAAGGGCTGATGGATATACATATTTCTTTTTTCTCTCTGACTCATGATTTGGAGTTTATTTATTTTGAAAGGTGTGACTGAGCAGAGAGATGTGGCTTTTTGAAATCCTCCTTAAAGTTCTACCTCTACTGTGACCCAAATAGAAGAAAGGAAAATTAAAATTCTCTCCCCAATCCAATTAATCAGTGGAAGAGCAGGAAATGCCTGGCACCGTGTGAACCACAACTTTTAAAGAAATTAGAAAAGTTGTTTGTAAGAACTGTTATTACCCCAGACTGATTTCTCTGACTGTCTTTTCTACCATATTTTTGTGGCTGGTTATGAATCTTAAAACCACATACAAACTTTAGAGTATGTTGGAGCTCAGCTTGGCTCTCTTCTTCTTTTCTGACTCCTGCTGAGCACCAACTGTCTGGGTAGATCGTAGAAGCTTATTTGGCTGCCGAGCGCTGAATAAAAGTGTACACTCTCTCCCAAAACATTACATTCACTGGAGACTGAATATAAGTTTTGAGCTTGATTTTATTCCCAGTCATGTATTTGTGCAGCTGATTTTTTTTTCTATGGATAACTTTGCAAACTCTCAAATTCTCAAATCTAAATAACGAAAAGTGTTGTTTACCAGCGCTCTTCACATGCTGTTCCAAATGACTGCTACAGAAACTATCCATAAGGGTGTTTACTGTGGTGTCAAGTTTAGAGGAAGTTTATTTAAGTAAACAAAACTTAACTTCAGAAAGTTCTTTGTCAAGATTGGGAAAAGACTGATTAAAATAAACCATGGTCTGCAATGCATAGTATGACCAACCATCCACAGGAAAAACAGTGATTATTGACCAGTTTCAGTCTCAGTTTCTGTTGGCTCTGATCTCGTCTCTACTCTTTGTGTGGGTATCTCACCTGGTTTGTGTTGTTGAGTGTTTATGTGTGTTGTATGTTGGTGTTGTGTTCTTATGTGTGGACACCAAGAGGAGTCATTGCTACCCTGGCAGCAACCAACAGGGATTCAAGTTAACAAACACACAAATAACTGACTCCAGTCACAATGCTGATCAGAATGCACAGATATGATTGCCTGAGTAGCATCAAGTTGGATTATCTAAAATATAACTAGTCTGTGAGTTTCTTTGGCAGCTAACCAGTTATATAAATGCTATCAGCACTTTGTCTGTTAAAATATAAACGCTAAGTCAAAATGTGATCATCTTACTATATAATGACGAAAACTCAAGAACCCATAACTTCCGGTTATATAGATTTTCCGCCATTTTGAATTTTTTGAAAAATACTTAAAATGGATCTCTTCCTAGGAAGTTTGAGCGATCTGCATGAAACTGGGTGAACATAATCTAGGGACC
>NC_065514.1:6992907-7011840 GCF_006386435.1 Epinephelus moara | reverse complement strand
CAATGGTACTACTGTACTTTCAATAAAGCAATCGTACTATCAAATTCACAAAAACTCTGTCTGAATACATTGCTCTTCTTAATGGGTTCAGTTGACTATTTAATCTGCAATTTCCTATGACCTGTATCCCAAACACACACCATGTGAAACTATACATGGGCAACTGTGCACTCAATGGGTATGGACTAGTTAATTATTATTATCCTTCAGCTGATGCTTACAGGAAGCAACGTAGCATGTACATGCTGACAGGGAGGTGATGCCAGGGTGCAAACTGAGTTACCACTCCCATCTCTGGTTGAATTATGGAGATTTCTTGTCCCGTGCGAATCGGACATTTATATTACAGACATCCTGTGGTAAACTAACATTAGTCCACATCCCTGTGTAAAACTAATCCCGTCCGAATAGAACTTTGGATGACATAGCCTACACTTTAAGTGATGCGTGGATCTTCAAGCATTGATGCGTACTAATTTTGACCAGATTATGTCAACTGCATATATTCTAATCCTCACTTGGAGAAAAAAAAGAAGTGTTGCAGAGCATTGTTCCTGTGGGCTCTGGCAACACTACATCCCTGAGCTTGCCTTAAAGGACTAAACGCACAAACATGCTATTTTTAAACATCCCATGGAGAGAGACTCTCACTGCAGCCTGTTGTATTTTGTTCTGAGGGATGGCAGATTAACAAGGGGGACTCATGTTGGTCATTATGCTAACAAGGGGGATGGTGTTCACTCTCATCTCCCCTCAAGTCGTCTACTGACTATGATGATTCCCTTGCCTTTTCCTTTAGTGCCACTGAGCTAACATTTGTGAGTGGATTACCATCCAGTCTGGTGCAGACAGTCATGGGCTTTGTGAACTTTGACAGATAAACCAAAGTACTGGACAAATTCAATTTTTGATGAAAGGGATCTCCAAATCTTTCCAATAAGCATTAAAGCCTCAATGTGACTCTTGTTTTCTGACGAGGAGCATCTCCACAGATTTATCATCACGGTGAGTAACATTATACTTTAGGTTTGACTGAAATCACATTTAGTCAAACAAAATGTCATTTTTAATGTAGTGCAAATAGATTTTTTTTATCATTATAAGGAAGAAAAATATCTTTGGGGAAATCAAAATACTGCTTTTCAACTCAGATGGCTGGAGGGACGTGTCTGTGTTTGATTGACAGCAGACGGAGTACTGTTCGGAATGGAAGACAACGTAAACAAACTTGTGCTGTAACCTCGACAATATGAGTGTGCATGCTTGTAAGTTATATAAGAGGGAAATGTTAGCAGGAAAGCTAAAGTGCTTGTTGTTTAGAATCAGTGGCTCCTGTATCTGCTGCTGTCTGGCTCTGACTGTCTGCTCTGCCTGTGCTGGCGTTACTGCTTTATGCAAGATTAATTGACTTTATCAAAATAAAGTCCATCATCCATGTTAGAGACCTAATTGTAGTCCGCTATATTAATGCAAAACTAGAAGGCGCCATCATGAAACCGAAAATATAAACTCTTCCTTTTTGGTTCCTGATGTTTCCTCAAAAAGAAAATCAGTTATATATATTTCACGTTGTATCTTATATGTGTTGCTCAATGATGAAGAACCTCTCAACAGAAACAACTCATGCATGCAGCAGTTTCCCAGACTGTCTTTGAGTCTGCCATTAATGACCCCTATTGAACCCGCTCTTGAAGCCCAGAAGCAGGACAGGAAGGCTATTGATTGGCTAATAATTTCCATTTGCATGACAGGACTACAGAACTTTTTGTTGCCCTGTAATGGAAATCTACCTTAACCATGATTGATTATTCATTCGTTAAAATTTACATTAATTGATTACAGGAATTATGTGAAATGAGCGTCCTCTCGTGTCTCAGGTTAGCCAGGTATTTCAAACAGCAGCAGTGAATTTCATTTGTGGAAAGAGGGTCATTTGACAAGGTCTCGCTAACAACAGGATGGAACCCTCACTTTTTATATTGAAAAATTGCCTTTCGTTAATAGGAAAGACCCAGCACTGCCTCCAGTGAGAGGAGAGACTGTGAGGCACAATGAAATATAAAGAGAAACATTTTATGAGAGAGAGCCACAAAGAGGGTAACCAATAAGACAGGCAGAGAGACAGACAGACTGGTGGGTAGTTTATATGAAAGAGGAAAGGAAAAGTGAAATGGGGTGAGAAAGTGAAAATAAAAAATAGAGATGCTGACACGTGTAGACAGAAAGAATGCCAGCCAGATGGAGGAGCAGATAGTCAGAAAAACGTGAACCACCCCTCCTGAGGAGGAGGAAGATATGGAGGTGGACTGACTATTTGAGGACTGGCTTTAGTGTTTTGTCATAGGGAAGAGAAAGAGAGAAGAGAAAGTATAGTTTGCTGTCTGCCTACACTGCTGAGTCTAAAAGTAACAGATCAGTCATAGGTATTTATGTAATATGGAAAGTAAGACAGGCCAAATATCAAACTGAATAAGAGGAGACGACATGTTAAAAATATTGCTCTTAGTAGTGATTCATTACGCTTTTAATCAACATTACAAACCTATGATGATATACAACAAGCACCCTGCTTCTGAAGGCCATATTTTTTGTATGTGTTTTTTAATTCTGTCCGATAAATATGATTATGTATATAAATCTGAATCTGGTGTGTTTATTGTTCTATAGACCCATTTAGGGCCGATGTCACCATGACGTCAGTTTGTTAGCTGAAGGCAAAACACGACTCGCCACCACAGGGCTGTAGGCTACATAGGAGTCTTAAATGTTGTCTTGTTGTGTTACTGGGGGCCAGAATTGATTGCTTACCAGCCGCCACTACCTGTCACCAAAAATGGATACAACTATGGTTTAATGCAATAAGACGAAAGGACTGGACGGAGGCCATCATCAAAAATGCTCACATGTGCAACGCACACTTCATATCAGGTTAGGGAAAAAGTATTTCCTGTTGTAGGGATTAATAACGTTATGTGTATTAAGGGTTATCATGTCCACCTCATCAGAAACTGGGGAGGAGAATATTGGATCTGTAACGCTAACATTTTAGCGCATTAGCTAACGTTAGTTTTGATAGCAAAACAAACTGGAGGAAACCTTTCAAGTGTCATCCTCCTTTGTAAGATTGACATAGTTATCAACCACAAAGCTGTGCATTCATAAATTCAGCTTTGCACCAAAATGAAAGCCATTATGGTCAAAGAAACAGAGCGTTATATTTCTATATGAACAGTTAATCACACATTCACTCAGCTCAGTGCTTTGCTGCTCTGAGACTGCGCTGCTTTGGATGACTGAACGCTACATTCCGACAGCGTTTTTACAAACGGTCCAGTTTCTGCCAGAGCGCATATTCCTGAATGCACCACTCGCAACATGTACACATACACTGTCAAAAACAAGCCAACAGAACTTGCTAGCTAGCATTAGCTAATAAATCTGTTTACAAACAGTTAAAGGGTCTGTCAGTTGCAAAAAATAGCAATACAAGACAAAATGAAGAGACACGTTTGCCCTCTTGCTTCATCTTGCATTTGGCACCATGGTTATCTGAAGGGTCAGAGCTGTCGGATCCATGTCATTGGTCCGACAGCCCATTGGTCCGACATCCCATTAGTCCGACGGTCCGCGGTGCTGAACGGCCCGGCGGGCGTATTTCTGCCTTGATGGTGCGCCGCAACCGGCTCTGGGTCAGCTGGGAAAGGCTTGAGGCGAAGCAGGCTCACGACTTATGTGTTTGTCACTTTCTTTTTCATTTTAACCCACACCATGATCTTTTCCTGACCCTAACCAAGTGGTTTTTGTGCCTAAACCTAACCAGACCTTAACCACAGGGCATCATAATGATTTCGGAACGGACTTCGGAACAATGGGTTTAATATGGTCGGAACAATGGGATGTCGGACCAATGGGCAGTTCCCGAGCTGTCCACCCTCTGTGTCTCCACACTGCCAGTCTTTCTTTCTGACAGCATGCAGTCTTCATCCTCCATGATGTCCTCCACCTTGTCATCATTCACCTGAATATTACTATCTGACCTCTTGAAGAAGGCCATACGAGTTATCCCAAAGGTCGTCACTGCTTCTTGGTAAAACAAGGATTGTGATGGATGCAAAAACAAGCCTGTTCCTGAAACTTAACTGACACAACGTTAGGTCATCTTTGTTTTCAAATGTGCAAGAATTTCAGACAAAAAAATACAGACTTGATGTGCAAAGGCCTTAACACTGTGACAACACACCTGTGATATCTGAAGTTACCTGTCAGCATTTTTTCTTCAACTCTTGTGACGTTTTAAAACAAAAGCAATCGTTACAAAAAAGGGTTTCAAGACAGCAAGACTCTGTCCTGGCTCCTGATCATGTGCCAACTGCACATCTGAGGTACAGCAGGGTGTAGTTTGTCTAATTTGATCCTTTTGAGCTCCTTTGATCTCCTTGTAATCATACAGTAGACCCAGTTGAAAGGGACGACACATACTATTACTGCGCATTAACCCAATGGCAGCATGAACAAGAAACTTATCTGATGTTAAGTAAAGTTATATGTTTATCACACCACACTTTACCAGTGGATACTGTGGCTGCAAAAACTGTGTGAAATCCCCTTATTCACAGTGAGCAAGATTGATGGGAAGGTCAACTCTTTCCTCCCCATAGTGGCTGGCCTTGCCGCAATACCTCTCCAAAACTGGTCTCTTTAGAGGGAACATTCTACAGCTGTCTCTACAATCAATAACCATGGGATAAAAGCAGGAGAAAACTAAGCTAGTGTTGGAAATGAAGGGGTCCACTGATCAGGCAGTGAGGAATGCAAATGTCCGGGTCCACACTGAGTGCAAGGGAAAGCTCATGCTGAAGACGACCTGGCAGTTAGCAGGCTACGGCATAAAGAGATCATCGGCAGAGTTCAGACAGAAAGGACCGGTTGAGAGAGGGGGAAAGCCTTGTGGCTCTGGTTCAGGACAGGAACTGGTGGGGTCTGAGGATAAACACTTTAAAATCAAGGCCGTAGCACAGGGATGACGGGGGGCTGGACAACATGGGAAGGCATTGCTAGTACAAACATTAGCATGGCAGACTTGTGGAGGATCCCACAGGCAAGGCTCAGTTTCCTCGTCAGAGAAACATACAACACACTCCACTGCCCACGAAAAATGCTGCCCCCTCTGCAGCAGTCCAAATGCAAGCCTCCACCACATCATGACAGACTGAAGATTGTGCTCCCCCAAGGATGCTATAGGTGGCGCCACAGCCAGGTCCTCCACCAGCGGACGCTCACATTCAGTTCGTCAAAGAAGTAGAGGGCAACACAAGCACCACACCACCAAAGACAGTTTCACCGAACATAGTTCCCACCACCCAGGACTTGAAAATAAGAGTCGATCTTAAGCTTCAGTTCTCCAGTGAGATCACAAATACATTCCCACTCCGACCTCGTCACTTATCGACATTTGGTCATGGACTTTCCATGTCAAGGTATAGCGTGCAAGGTACCCTGGGTGCATTGGTTGGTCTGTTTTCAAAATACTCCCAGGAAATGTACCATTTACATACAGTCTTTTTCAAAATAAATGCACTACATCATTACAACACTGCAGATTGATGGGTTTTTTTTCCCCTTCAACAACAGATGCACGTGGTTACGTTTCCCTACACACGCATGTGGTTGGCTTTAGGCAACAGAAGTACATGGTTGGGTTTAGAAAAAGGAACAAGATTTGGCTTTACAATCTTACAGGAGGCAAACACCAGTGACAGTCAGTGTTTGGTGGACCTATCCACCACCCCTCCCACCAGCCCTACTTCGACTTCTGCCATCTGCACTTCGCCCTTATGCTGCCTGGCGCCGTCAAACAATAATGGTGACTGGCAGCGTGTCATGCCGATGTGAAATGATGGCTCCTTTTGTCTGTGTCTGACACCAGAAGTCACTGACAAAGCACCGGTTGTGGACGCCTTCGGAGTAAGACAGGGTTATGAGATCACCAACACAAGCCACCACCCAGACATTGAGATGTGGTAAAGCAGCATGTAGACTCTCCTGTGGAGGGAGGGTGTAGAATGGACCTCAAAGAGGAAAAGGACAAGAACTTAGATCATACCACCAAATACAAGGAGGCTGGCTGGAGGACAGTGTTCATTTTGTCAACTAAAACTTAAACGAAAACTTTTCGTTGACGACCCTTTATTCCGTGACTAATTTGTGACGAGAATGTAAATTTAATAAAGTACTGACAACAAAAACTAAAACGAAATCTCTGTTCATTATGAAGTGACGAGTAAAAACGTGACGAAAAAGCTGACGCTGGCCGGCCGGACAATCTGGATTACAGCCATCCTCAATGCCTTGATTGGTTTCCTTTTTA
This sequence comes from Epinephelus moara, assembly GCF_006386435.1. Taxonomy (NCBI): domain Eukaryota; kingdom Metazoa; phylum Chordata; class Actinopteri; order Perciformes; family Serranidae; genus Epinephelus; species Epinephelus moara. The sequence goes on along the minus strand of NC_065514.1, from coordinate 7,005,473 downwards.
ACCAATTAATTATCTTAACTCAAATTCAAACTCTCAGTCTATCTTTCTGATTGGATGACCTCCCCCCGCCCTCCGCGCAGTGGCGGTTCACGTCCAGTTTTGCCACACAGAAGCCTTGGCTCCACAGCGGGAAGCCGGGAACAACAACACCTGTAAAACTCTGTAAAAGTACACCAGAGCATACATTTTTATTTCCACATATTTATTTGAAAACGAAACCATTCATACGGTCAATAAAAAAAACATTTTGTTAATAATAAAAAACGAATGTAATCTCAACAGTGACCGCGCCAGCCGGCGGGACTGCAGCTGAACCGCACCCAATGTTCATTCATTCATTTAATCGCGTGTTCAATGTGTGTGTGTGTGTGTTAGTATGTCAGAGAGTTCAAACCGCCCGCTCCCGCGATATTTGTGTTAGGGGGACCCAATCCCAATGCAGCCCTCTATGTCAGAGTACAAAAGTTACCCGGGCCATGGCCCCCCTGGCCCCCCCGGTTCCGTGGTCTATGCTGTCAAATTATGTCAAAAGACTAAAATGAGACTAAAACTAAAACTGATTTCCACTGACTAAATTTTAACTAAAACAAAACAAAACTAAAAGACTAAAATATGACTTTAACTAAATCCAGTCTTTGGTGAGTGACTAAGACTAAAATGAAATTAAAAATTCTTGTCAAAATTAACACTGCTAGAGGACCAAGTATGATGCAGGGGCTTTGTTGGTACATGAGCGTGTGCCTTATGCGGGACATTCGAGTAACTGGAGCAGACCAGCGGAAGGCCCTTCTGGCTAAACAGGCTGAGAAGCTTTTGGTTGAGGAGGAAGCACAAGTGTTGCAGTAGCCCCGAGCACAAGGGCTGGCTGCAGGAGGTGGCAGAACGTTCCTGCCACTGCTACGCTACCAGGAGACGTTGCAGGTTTAATGGAGCAAATCGTTGTCCACCCTGCAGCTAGCCAACCCATGGGGAATTGGCAGGCAGTAATGCCACAGCAGGTCAGCATCCACCTTCATAATCAATACATTGACTGCATTACAAAATCTTGAAGCCTTGCGTTCTTGGGTATCACATGAATGAGTTTAAATGACTTCTGCTACTAGATTCAAGGGAAAAATATTGACTATGCAGCTTCTGTTCTCAGACATTTCCTGTTTTTTATGTAGTCTTTTTGTTACTCACATATGCTTTTCCACATGGGCACATCATCGTGTAGAGCAGATTTATTGCATTGGAGCAGATGACCCCTTTGTTCTCGATCAGCTCCCCTGTCAGGGGATGATTGGATGCATCTAGTTGTAAAAACCACATCGAACACAATGTGCACATTTGTCCCATCTTGGATATCTTGGAAAAAAACTGTGCCTGGAAGTAGAACACACACGAAGGGATTTTGAACTCATCAGGGAGAGTAGTGGGCTGCCTTAAAATATTCCAAGATGTGTTTTGAACATTCTTTTTTTGCAAATTGGGTGTGAGACATTGTAAAATTGTGTTTTCTCTGTGAACATTTGTTTTGTATTGATTGTTTATTCTGTTGATTTTTTTTGCGGGTGACCTCCCTGGCTCTGTCTGAACCTCTAGTGTTTGCCATACCCTTTTCATTACAGCAGCTGCAGCATGCTACAGTGCAACCCAGTATCCTACATGCACACTGGATTTAAAGGATTATTCACTTGATTAGCTATAACCATAAGGAAAATTGACTGTGAACAACATTTTGAAAATCAGGCTTTATGTATGTCAAAAGAGTTAGACAAAGAGGAAAAGGCAAAGAGAAAGAGGGATTTCTACTGATGAGTCCGTCTCACCCGCTGTGTTAAACTCCCACAAGTGCTCTTAATAACTCTCTTTAACCTAAGATTACTCCCACTCACTCTGATAAACAAAACCTTTCTCACACCCTTCTCATGTCTATTTCATGCTAAGTCTCATTCTTTCTCTCTTTTTCTTTTTTTCCCTTTGTCTCCCTTTCCACATCTCTGTCTTAATCACCAATGAAATATTTTTCCGTCTCACTGTCTACTGTTGCCTAGTTGTTTCATATCAGGTGAAAGAACGGAACCATTATAAAATAGTTGCGTTATTTCTCTCTTACACGTGCACACATACAGACCCGGGAGGCAAAAATAAATCCTTGGGTGGGCCAAATGTAAAGATAACTGGCGCTGGCACCTGAGTGTATTGATCAGGCTGATTATACACTTATAAGCACATGCTTCATATCTATACATATCATATGCATGTCGTGTAAAGTTATAATCTGCGTTCCATTTCCTGGGCAGTTGCCTGATGTCAGACAGACTTATCAATGGGGAAGGGGGACTCTGTTTTTCATAACCATGCATTGATGTATCGCCAAGCCAAAATACTGGTTTTGCCAAGGTTTTAAGAACAATGGGGGGCTGAAGGGGAGACAAACTACGATGATGGCTGACATTTAGAAGACATAACCATTTAGAGCGGGAACTGCCCATTGGTCCGACATCCCATTGTTCCGACCATATTAAACCCATTGTTCTGAAGTCCGTTCCGAAATCATCATGATGCCCTGTGGTTAAGGTCCGGTTAGGTTTAGGCACAAAAACCACTTGGTTAGGGTCAGGAAAAGATCATGGTGTGGGTTAAAATGAAAAAGAAAGTGGCAAACACATAAGCCGTGAGCCTGCTTCACCTCAAGCCTTTCCCAGCTGACCCAGAGCCGGTCGCGGCGCACCATCAAGGTAGAAATACGCCCGCCGGGAGCCGTTCAGTACCGCGGACCGTCGGACTAATGGGATGTCGGACCAATGGGCTGTCGGACCAATGACATGGACCCTTTAGAGCACCCTTCACAGCTTTACCCTCTCATCTAAATATGGTTGTTTCTGGCTCCAAAACACCGAGATGTCAAAACCCAAGGCTTCAAAACAGTAGTTCTAACTGATGTCACGGGAGCTACTGTCCTGAAGTTGTCAAATACTGCTGCAATACATCAAAAGCCACCTTTTTGCAGTGGTAAGGTACGCCGCCAGTGGGTGTCAATTTGTAATACAGCTGTACGTTACATTTTGCGGTGTTATGATGCAGTGCTGGTCAGCTAAATGGTACCTGTCAGGTCCAAAGCTGACACTGGAGGGCTACCTGGAGTGTCATAGTTTGACGTGTAGGGCCACTGACCATGCCTTTATTTGCCCTTCGTCATTCCGAAGCCGTCAAATATCTCTGCTTTGCCAGTGATTTCGATGTCACACAGGTTTTGTGGAGGTATGATACGCAGATGGGTGGCATCAGTTCATAATGCAGCTGGACGGCACCTGTCTTGGTGGTATGATACGCCACAGGACAGCGTCAGTTTGAAACACTGCTGGTAACATTGTAATATAAGGAGTTTGGATCCAACTATCTCTGGACATTGACCTAGGAGCCCACATTTTGCTTTACGTATGAATGTAGAGCCAAACGATGATGTTTTTTATGAAAACCACATGCTTTTGTTGACATTTTGTTGGTAGCAGTGTTCCGAACTGTCAACAGCAGATCCAGGAGGATACCTGGTGCGTTATATGTAGACGTAAAAGTCCACTGACAAAGCAGTAAAATGTGATGACTTGCGATGAGAACGTGCTGTGCCTATCAGGTGCCTGTGTGTAAGTGAGGGGGTGGGATAAGATCTCATAATTCTATTCGTATTAAATATAATATAAAAGAAGACCAATGGCTCAAAACCAATAGCCAGCCCCTATACACGCCCCTTTCTGCCTGCCAAGTGCCATCCCTTCCCCTACTTGTGTTTAAAACTCTTTTGAATGAAAAATTCAACAGTGGGGGCACAACAGCACTGTGGGTGAGACAGGCAACGTTGTATATATTACATCCCTATGGTGTTTCTCATTGAGTATTACCAAAGATACTGGATTACTACAAGATGGCCCACCTACAATATACTCCCACTGTATTAAATGGTATACATTTCCGGTCTCCTAAGTAGGCGTTGTCCCCCGTACCCCAATCAAAGACGATGGAGAACCGCCAATCAAAGACGAGTATCCCCAACCTCACTTCTGTCAACATGTGTGTACCCTTACTGGCCGTAAGCTAAATAAATAAAAGGTCCGTGAAAAAAAATATTTTTTCCAGCGGATGTCTTAGTTACAACATGATTGAGCTAACTGGAGTAATTTCATGTCGTATCCAACAACGGGAGGCTTTTAACAGATGACGTCCTGATGTTAGCTTTGCTGCTGCTGTTAGCTGTCCCTGTCAGCTGCAGGCACTGATGCTTTCTAGACATCGTGATTTCCCAAAACTGAATAAATACCACACATAGCAACACAAAACTGCTTTGCTAGCTCAATCATGTTGTAACTAAGATATCCGCTGGAAAAAATATTTTTTTAAATTCAGTATGTTTGGTGAAACTGCACTGATTTCAGCACCAGAGAGGAGATATCTGTTGCCAGATCTCATGAGAGTGTGTTGTTGAGACAGAGACAGGTCTTGTACAAAGTTAGTCTGAGTGGGCGGAAGTTCGCTGCATAGATCAGCCTCTCATTGGGCGGAAAAAGCCACCCGCTGAAGTCCCGCCCTACCACCTCCGGTTGTGTAGCAGTTTTCAACCGTTTTCAACACGTCCTTTACTAACTTTTGCGGTGTTTGATCTTGCGGGGATGTAGCCATTTTTCTGCCATGGTTCGTGTCCTGTAGGCGATATTTTTTGTGGGCGTGTTACACCAAAACCTGTTTCCCCCCGTAAATATTTTTGCAAGTGCACCGTTGCTGTGGCACCGCCCAGAACGATTGTGATTGGTTAAAAGAAATACAAGCAGCCGGGGCGTTTTTTTTCTCCAATCTCAAAGTGAGAGTCGGCCCAGCCAGACCTTTCTTTTCTTGAGAAAGGTCTGGTGAGCGAGACTAGTACAAAGTAAATTTTCTCCTGATTTGTCCGTCTGAAATTTGCCATTTTGGTGTCGGGATGTTCTGAAGATATGTGGCTTGTGATAAATGGGTCCAATATTTGCTTCCGTGACTATGGGGCGAAAGAATCAGCCATAATCTGTAATCACGTTCATTTCTCCCACTGAAGTCAATGGACTCAGGACCTGCTGTTAGTCTCCTAAAGGGGCGTGGTGGTCGCGAACCCCACGTGACACTGATACAGGAAACTGACTCGCAGTGGACCGTCTTGGTTTATCCACCGTCTTTGGTATTACTACTTTTTGTAGTAGGCTATAAGAGGCGCCTGTTGCAAAAAAAAAAAATCCAAAATTTTTGTTAAAAAATATGTGAATTCTAAAAATATCTTCTACAATTCCACCTTGAATTTACATGTCATTGTGACATTTTATGTTTTTATTTTTATTTTATTTTTTTACCTGATGTGTCTGTCACGTGTTATTCGAGGTGATACCCTAGGCACTGCTGGCCTTTTGTAAATCTATTTTTTGTAAGTATGTGTAATTTTGTAAATATATCTCTTGTAAATGTATTTTACTGTGAATAAATTGTATTCCTATGGTGGAATTTTGTACTGGTTTTGCAGTGTGTTGTACTCAGTTTCTGTATAGCTACACGTGTTATCACATAATCTGTTGGGCGACCACCACTGGTTGTATTTATAGAGGTGTGTCTCCTTATGTTGTCTATGTCTGATGAAGGGCTGGTGCCCGAAATGTCACATGTGGCGATACGATTAAAATGTCCCAAAAGGTGCAGTTTCTGGTGTGCAGACTTGTTTTTGTATTTTTGTGCAGGCACTTTTGAGCCCATCCAGCTGAGCCTGCCCACACACACACAGAGCCACAGTCATTAGCTTTAACAGTAGTATGAAAAGGTCTGACTCCATTCTCCTCGCAGCACTGTCACTGGAACGAAAATATAGCTACTGTATACTACTCAACCGCACCATATTTACATACCTTGTCTCATCCCACAAAGAGGGCACACACCAAGATAAATTCACAAACAGAAGTCTACATACATCAAGACGGGAACATCTTGAGTGTCACTGACTCACTATGTCATAATGGGAACAGACTGAACCCTGAGACACCCTCCAGTACCACCTCTGACAGCAATTTAAGGAAATGCCAAGTGTTTCAAGATGATTTGTGCTTTTTAAATTTTATTTTGAGACTATCATTTGAACAAAAGTGTTCAACACAAAAGTGTTCAATAACCATTATTATTACTATAGAGGAGAGATGGACAAAGTGTGCCGAATACATGCCTTTATAGCTATCCATTTATGTCATGTGGACGTACTGACGTTCGCCATCTAACTTATAGTGAAACTTTCTTTATGTGCCTTAAAATACACGTGTCAAACAAACTGAAATGTATTCCACAAGCCAAGATAGACTTTTACTCCCACTACTAATTACACAGGTGGAGTTCACAGAGTTCAGCAGGACGTAAAGAGCCAGAGGCAACTGTTCCTGTCGTGAGCAGATGGCAGAACATTACTTTGGAAACGTGTCATTTTAGGAAAACAAAACAGAACAAAGAAATTCATCTGACATTTGTTACTACACACGATTGACGATGATTTTATCAAAAGGTTACATGCAAAAGGTTATAAATGTTAATTAAATTAAATGACAGGGTATGTTTACCTCCACTTCCAGGACACATTTGGTAGAGTGAGAGTGTGAGAACTTGATGTCGTGGCAACTGGTTGGTGTGATTAATAACTAAATATGGGATTATTTTCAGCACACACAAACACACACACACACACATACACACACACTGTTAGCATGCCGACATCCAGAAGTGCAGACTCTGAGCCTCTTTCCTGCCCTTGCTGGATCAGAAAGCACAGAGGCAGATGAGATGATGGATTATACTGTATCTCTGTGTTGATGCAGTCGGCTCCTCAGTTAAAAAAACAAGTGTCTCACAGTGATGTTGGGCTTATTTACTACATCCACAGTGTGATAACTCAAGAGTTGATCATTGATCTGGGACGGGAAGACACATTGCTGTTGTGCATTTTCAAACACATAGTATTGTGATGAAATTGAATTTGTATCTGTGAGCTGACCCTTTAACGTTAGACTGTCCTTGCACCCATCTTCACATTTGATTGCACAGACACATCTGTGCTCTCCCTCTGCATGCATGTCGACAGTATGTGTACAGGTGAAGACCAGATGTCCTTGCGGCGGTTTTTATCTCACAGCCCAACATCGTCACCATCGCTGAACCACATCTCACTTCTCTTTTCTCAACAAGGATTGTCACAACAAAATTGATTTTTGGCAATTCAGACGTGAGTAGATTGTGTTTTGCTCTTTGAAATGGATTTTTTTTTTCTTTTTCACAGACAGCAGCAATGTTGAAGCTCTTCTCTTTGATACATCAGTTCATGCTGTCCATCCAAATCTATTGCTATATTCATACATCCAACCCTTCATCCAGTCCGGCTTTTCTCATGCACGGTTTAGAAGCACAATATAACACATGCAATCATAAGCCAATTCATTTGTGAATATCACATAATCGGGAATGCTGTGATCATATGACCAGTGCGCTGAAGGGAGTAAAGAAGGAAATGGTATAAAGGGCAAAGGAAGGAGTCAGGTTGGGGTGGTGGATGGGTCAAACAAGCACAGCACTTTCCTCCAGGAGACCGGTGATTATACCTCATTTGAAACCAAGTAAACCTTCAGGTTATTGTGAGGTACCTCATCATCATTTGTTTTTCTAAACCTGACCTACATAACTTTACTTGCATTACCTGGTTGGAAGCCAACATAACTGCAATACAGGAGCAAGCATTATGTCATGCAGTGTTCCTTGCATTAATAGTAAAATAGCAAGAAGCTCATTTTAGTCAGGAACACTTTAGTCAAAGAAAACTTAATTTCCATTTGCAGTATTATATTTGGCTGTATGGCTCTGTTCTAGGGCTTCCCTGCCTCTCCTGGGCCAATGCAGAAAGCAAAGACCCCCCCGGAACAGAACAGAGCAGCATCAATGACAAACAGAAATGACACTGATAAGTCAGACACAGCATGAAAAGGAGGAGCTGGGGTGGAGGCAGGTTGCTAAGCGGCTTGCAGAGGAAGCAGCAACAGTAGGCAGGCCAGAGCAGTTTAAATAGGGCACCCTGAATGAGACTCACCAATTGGTTTCCTAGAAAGAAATCATGTGATCTATCAGCTGACTCCCTTCTGCTGATTGGGCTGCTTGAAATAAGCAGATGTAGCCAGATGTAAACTCAGCTTGACATGGTGTCCTGCCTGAAATAACGCTATGCTCAATTTCTCTTAAGTGGGATCTCCTTATGGAAGAGCCTGCCCCTGCATATTAAACAATGCCAAACAAAGTTAAGGAGGAGTTATGCTATCGTTACACTGTTGATGCATCCATTCGTACAGTCTCTTCATCCATCCATCACTTGACTCTATGTTCAGTCCTTTGGTCAGGTATTGCCTCCCACAGTGCAACAGTCTACCTACTATATGATGTGCCTTTTCCCTCTGTGTGTTGGTTCAGTCATCCCATTTTGGAATTCAACCAACTGTCATAAATACAGGTTTGACTTCCACTTAAAATGTTGTTCTGCAATGCATTGTCACTTTCAAAACCAAAGGTGCTTGAGATGGGACCAGAATAGGAAATAAATTGTATTTGGCTTCTGCTGTTAACAATATATTTGAATGCCAGACATGCTACTGTGTGCTTTCCAACAACTCCACCAACAGTGAGACTCCTCACCCCCGACTGTTTCAGTTAATGGCCAACAGAGGAAAACTGGTTGGTTCTTAAGTGTCAATGTGAGTGTTAAGTGGTGATATTCTGGAAAAGAGCATGTGCATTGAAACAACTTCCTCTGAGTAAATAAAAACTTTTCCCCTTGGACAGTTTTTCATTTTGAGGGTGATTTCTGTAAATGACAGGAGGTACAGCGGTTTCCACTCTGAAGTCCTTCATTAGAGGTGGCTCCTTCACACCAGCCTTTGGTTTGGTTCAAAGGTCAAGCCACCTAAAGCTTGCTCATTTAGCTCCCCATGGTTAGATTTGCCCTTTCACACATGTGTGTCATTACACATAACTTGGCCCCAAAACACATTCCTGGCCACATGTTAGCTGGATTAGATTTAGTGCTGTGAAGTGGCCTTTTTCTAAGCAAAAAAAATGTTTTAAAATGTTGGTTGTGTCGCACTTGGAAACCAGTGCCATATGTTTATGGCTCCACTTTTAGCTTTTAATACTCAGTTGTGTTGCTAGGAGGAGTCGGGTGGAACCAAAATAAAATAAACAAACAACAACAAAGCTGACATTTAGACGTTTATTTGATTTAGTGTGAGAATGCTAAAAACACAAAAAGGGACATTGAGGGACTTTTAGGAAAAACAGAAACCAGGCCTACACATATAATTCATCCATACATATTAGATCCTTATGGAAATACGGGGATGCATTTGCATAATTACAGTATATCTGTAATTAAGTGCACAGTGTAGCCCGTAAGAAGACATGTTTTATGATACATAATAAGTAATGGTTGTGCAAATAATAATGGGAGTTTTCCCTCAAACTGTGTGACAGCTAGAACCAAGCAGTCCCAGTCTCTTAAAGGGGAAGTCCAGCCATTTTACATATCAGCGTGTTTCCTCATCTCTGCTTTCGGCTCATGGCTCAAAGCTGCATAAGCTACAACTAGCACACCCGAAATTCAGACCCGACTGTCAGCAGCACAGTTGCATTATGGGTAATGTCGGTGCCAAGTTTTGACAAGGAAGAATAATACTGGAAATTTAAAAAAAAAAGATGATATCAGTGGAATCCTCTTTTAAGGCACAAACATGATGTGATGACATAAAATAGAAAATAGACTCATGATTAGGGCTGGGTATTTGTATTTTAGACCTTTAAGTTATTGACTGAATTCATCCAGTACCAAGTAGTACAGAAACTTCTTCATTTAAATGATACCTGTGTTTGACCTTTTTTGTACCAAGGTCTTGAAAAAATGACTGTTAATATGTTTTTGCTCTCAGTCAATCACCACAAGCATTCTTTGATGTAATGTGATGTTTGATTGGCCCACTGCCACAGCAGCGACAACCCAAACAACTATGGTGTTGCAACATTGAGCGTGGTATATTGGACAGAGCTGGCAGTTCAGCGTGTTGAGATGCTACCAAAACATTTGAAAGTATGGCTTTACTGCATGCCTGTGGCATCTAATAAAAAAATGCATCAAATGCAGAAGGATTACGTCAGGAACAAATGGGGGAAAAAAGGTTTTAAGATGAAGTACTGTCTTAGTTTCAATAAACCTTCAGCCCAGTTCAGACCAAAGATTCAAGACAAGATGAAATTGATTAAGAACGTTGCAGAGTAAAGGTGCAGCAGTGTGAACTGGCTGGTCTGAGCTCGACTCAAGCTGGCTGATCGTGTCACCTGCAACTCAGCTGGTCAAATTGCTGGTGCCTGATTTTAGAACGTAAAGCTCGTCACTTGTTTCAACAGCCAGTCGGCTTGTAGAGAAGTCCGCTGGTCAAGTCAAAATAATGTCAGACAGTGGGTCACTGATGCTGCTCGCTGTATGTGCTTGTGCCCCACTACCGCACACACATTCTCAGTGACTGGTTACTTATATTCTTGTGGTGTATTGATTATGAATCCAGTCCATCTGATGCTCATTTTGTTTCTGTTCTGCGCCGTTCCGTCACTACTACAAATGCAGCTGTAGCCAGTATCTTACTGTCACTATCCTCATTCATATTAAGAAGCTACAAATTATATTCAGCCACAAAATAAGCCTGAAAAGCTGCAAATCATAACGTAGGTACAGAGAGTTGTTGCATAGAGATGATACACCATCTCATCTAGTTGCATTGGTGTGAACAGGTTTTTACAACATTGCAGAATGGTGCATTGCAAGTAGTTGCCTGTTTCCACTTGTCTTGTTGCGCATCTTTGGTCTGAACTGGGCTTTAAAGGTACTGGTATTGGTACCGGTATCATCATTTGCTAAACGATACCAATCCCTAGCTGTGACCGTTCAGCACAGTCTGAACGGAGCATGCTGTTTCAATTCTGAGCGTCCGAGTCATCTCATTAGTCTCTCATTAGTGGTACAAGGTGTTTTCTGAACTGCTGACGAGGACGTTTACAGCCTGCAGGGTCACCTGCCATAAGCATGCTGTAGTTGAGCTTGATGTTGAGGCACACTTTAACATTTTCTTCAAAGGTCCAAGAACCACAGGTGCTGGAGCCTGATGATTCAGGTGAGATTAGTCTAATCCTGCATCCCTGCTAAAAAAGGCTTTAATTGGCTATGAGACGGGTGTCTTTGAATTTTGTCAGATGAATTCTCCAATGTTGCTGGAGAGAGGGACATCTGGACTACCTCGCCTAACCCGCTGGATATGCAAAAGAAAATGGATGGACTGAAATTCTCCTCAGCTATTAAAGTCATGTCACAGAAATGGTTTGTTAACACCATAATAATAATTAATTGTATTTAAATCAAAACTTTTTTTCTTAACATACACATTGTATAATATTTCACAAGAACCCCACTGTGACAGAAATCTAAAAGAAATGCGTGACTCTAGTGCTATAAAGGAGTTTTCAGTAATCACAGACAGTTGTTTGTGAACGATAAAGCAATAACATTTCACATATATGTGTGGCTCAACCCCTGTTAGGGACCAAACAGTGGGGCAACAGACACGCTGGAGTTGTTGGTTTTAATTTATCCAAAAATGTACGAAAAATTACAAACCAAGAAATGTATAACTAGGCCGATAAAAGAGCTCAATATAACATGGCTATACTAAATATAATAACTAAACAAGATGTTAACTGAACAAACTGACCTGTCAAAATGACACTTGGCTCGGCCAAACCAAACGAATACACAAGGTGGACCCAAAATTGATGGCAACTACAACTAAACACAAAGCAAAACTAAGTCTGGGAGTGCTTAGGGCTGCATAAAGCTACAATTCATCCAGTCCACAAGGGGCCTGAAGCGGACTTTCTGCAGACCTCCAGAGAGTCCGCTTGGGGTGCAGACTTCACTAATTTAATAACCCATAATTCATTGCTATACAGACATGGCGTTGTGGGTTTTCAACTGCTTATGAATGTGTAAAATATAAATTGATACTTAGGTCTATTTAAATGTTACTTGAACTGTGTAGGCCAGAAATAATATTCAAACACATCATGATACAGAAATATGTTTAAGTACAGGCTGTAGAGGGACTGAAAATACATTTCATTATTGCGGCCTATCAGGCTGTGAAAAAGGCTAAGAAAATGGCCGAAAAGCAACAAAAAAAGGTCTTCTCATGTAAGTGATGCCCAATTTATTGAGATGGAGTACCGTCCTTATTTACAAACATTTCAGGTTTTGAACACGTGTAGCCTGCTATATCTTACATATTGACGAAAACTCTTGTCTGTAGGTGTATCTGTGTGTCTGTTCCATGTTTTTCTCCTCACTGACTTAATCAATCCGTGTGAAATTTGGCACAGTGGTAGAGGGTCATGGAAGGATGCCAATGAAGCAATATTACATCAATTGGCCAAAGGGGGGCGCTATAGCAACCGATTGAAAT